>NC_069505.1:484589823-484615998 GCF_027579735.1 Bombina bombina | reverse complement strand
CTTTGCATACTTTTACTAAATTCTACCATTTTGATGTATTTTCTTCTTCTGAAGCAGTTTTTGGTAGAAAAGTTCTTCAGGCAGCGGTTTCAGTTTGAATCTTCTGCTTATGTTTTTTGTTAAACTTTATTTTGGGTGTGGATTATTTTCAGCAGGAATTGGCTGTCTTTATTTTATCCCTCCCTCTCTAGTGACTCTTGTGTGGAAAGATCCACATCTTGGGTAGTCATTATCCCATACGTCACTAGCTCATGGACTCTTGTTAATTACATGAAAGAAAACATAATTTATGTAAGAACTTACCTGATAAATTCATTTCTTTCATATTAACAAGAGTCCATGAGGCCCACCCCTTTTTGTGGTGGTTATGATTTTTTTGTATAAAGCACAATTATTCCAATTCCTTATTTTATATGCTTCGCACTTTTTTTCTTATCACCCCACTTCTTGGCTATTCGTTAAACTGATTTGTGGGTGTGGTGAGGGGTGTATTTATAGGCATTTTAAGGTTTGGGAAACTTTGCCCCTCCTGGTAGGAATGTATATCCCATACGTCACTAGCTCATGGACTCTTGTTAATATGAAAGAAATGAATTTATCAGGTAAGTTCTTACATAAATTATGTTTTATCCTTTTGGGGTTTTTGTGGCGTTGTGGATTTATTTTCTCAGTGAAAAACAGAATTTATGCTTACCTGATAAATTACTTTCTCTTACGGTGTATCCAGTCCACGGATTCATCCTTACTTGTGGGATATTCTCATTCCCTACAGGAAGTGGCAAAGAGAGCACACAGCAGAGCTGTCCATATAGCTCCCCCTCAGGCTCCGCCCCCCCCAGTCATTCGACCGACGGTTAGGAGAAAAAGGAGAAACCATAGGGTGCAGTGGTGACTGTAGTTTAAATGAAAAAAAATTAACATGACTTAATTGCCAGGGCGGGCCGTGGACTGGATACACCGTAAGAGAAAGTAATTTATCAGGTAAGCATAAATTCTGTTTTCTCTTACAAGGTGTATCCAGTCCACGGATTCATCCTTACTTGTGGGATACCAATACCAAAGCTTTAGGACACGGATGAAGGGAGGGAACAAGTCAGGTAACCTAAACGGAAGGCACCACTGCTTGCAAAACCTTTCTCCCAAAAATAGCCTCCGAAGAAGCAAAAGTATTGAATTTGTAAAATTTGGCAAAAGTATGCAGTGAAGACCAAGTCGCTGCCTTACAAATCTGTTCAACAGAAGCCTCATTCTTGAAAGCCCATGTGGAAGCCACAGCTCTGGTGGAATGATTTGTAATTCGTTCAGGAGGCTGCTGTCCAGCAGTCTCATAAGCCAATTGGATGATGCTTTTCAGCCAGAAGGAAAGAGAGGTAGCAGTCGCTTTCTGACCTCTCCTCTTACCAGAATAGACAACAAACAAGGATGATGTTTGTCTGAAATCTTTAGTTACTTTTAAATAGAATTTTAAAGCACGAACCACATCAAGATTGTGTAATAGTCGTTCCTTCTTAGAAACTGGATTAGGACACAGAGAAGGAACAATGATTTCCTGGTTAATATTCTTATTAGAAACCACTTTCGGAAGAAAACCAGGTTTGGTACGCAAAACAACCTTATCTGCATGGAACACCAGATAGGGTGAATCACACTGCAAAGCAGACAATTCTGAAACTCTTCGAGCAGAAGAAATAGCTACCAAAAACAAAACTTTCCAAGATAACTTAATATCTATGGAATGTAAAGGTTCAAACGGAACCCCTTGAAGAACTGAAAGAACTAAATTAAGACTCCATGGAGGAGCCACAGGTTTATAGACAGGCTTAATTCTGACTAAAGCCTGTGCAAATGCTTGAACGTCTGGTACTTCTACCAGACGCTTGTGTAGCAGGATAGACAGAGCAGATATCTGTCCCTTTAAGGAACTAGCTGGCAATCCTTTCTCCAATCCTTCTTGGAGAAAGGACAATATCCTGGGAATCCTAACTTTACTCCACGAGTAACCCTTGGATTCACACCAACAAAGATATTTCCGCCATATCTTATGGTAAATCTTCCTGGTGACAGGCTTTCTAGCCTGGATCAGAGTATCTATAACCGATTCAGAGAACCCACGCTTAGATAGAATTAAGCGTTCAATCTCCAAGCAGTCAGTTGCAGAGAAACTAGATTTGGATGCTTGAATGGACCCTGTATTAGAAGATCCTGCCTCGATGGCAGTGTCCAAGGTAGAACAGATGACATGTCCACTAGGTCTGCATACCAAGTCCTGTGTGGCCACGCAGGCGCTATCAGAATTACCGAAGCCTTCTCCTGTTTGATTCTGGCTACCAGCCGAGGGAGAAGGGGAAACGGTGGAAAGACATAAGCCAGATTGAAGGACCAAGGCGCTACTAGAGCATCTATCAATGCCGCCTTGGGGTCCCTGGACCTGGATCCGTAAAGAGGAAGTTTGGTGTTCTGACGGGATGCCATCAGATCCAATTCTGGAATGCCCCATAGCTGGGTCAGCTGAGCAAAAACCTCCGGGTGGAGTTCCCACTCCCCCGGGTGAAAAGTCTGACAACTTAGAAAATCCGCCTCCCAGTTGTCTACTCCTGGGATGTGGATTGCAGATAGGTGGCAGGAGTGATCCTCCGCCCATTTGATGATCTTGGTTACTTCCTTCATCACTAAGGAGCTCTTTGTTCCTCCCTGATGATTGATGTACGCTACAGTCGTGATGTTGTCCGACTGAAATCTGATGAATTTGGCCACCGCTAGTTGAGGCCATGCCTGGAGCGTGTTGAATATCGCTCTCAGTTCCAAAATGTTTATCGGGAGAAGAGATTCCTCCCGAGACCATAGGCCCTGAGCTTTCAGGGAGTCCCAGACCGCACCCAAGCCTAACAGACTGGCATCGGTCGTGACAATGATCCACTCCGGTCTGCGGAAGCACATTCCCTGAGACAGGTGATCCTGAGACAACCACCAGAGAAGAGAATCTCTGGTTTTCTGGTCCAGTTGTATTTGAGGAGATAAATCTGCATAATCCCCATTCCACTGTTTGAGCATGCACAGTTGCAGTGGTCTGAGATGAATTAGGGCAAAAGGGACCACGTCCATTGCCGCAACCATTAATCCGATTACCTCCATGCACTGAGCTACAGAAGGCCGAGGAATGGAATGAAGAACTCGGCAAGTAGTTAAAAGCTTCAACTTCCTGACCTCCGTCAGATATATTTTCATTTCTACCGAGTCTATTAGTGTTCCCAGGAAGGGAACCCTTGTGAGCGGGGACAGAGAACTTTTTTCGACATTCACCTTCCACCCGTGAGACCTTAGAAAGGCCAGAACAATGTCCGTATGAGCCTTGGCTCTGTGAAAAGACGACGCCTGTATTAAGATGTCGTCTAGGTAAGGTGCTACTGCAATGCCCCGCGGTCTTAGTACCGCTAGGAGGGACCCTAGCACCTTTGTAAAAATTCTGGGAGCAGTGGCCAACCCGAAAGGAAGGGCCATGAACTGGTAATGCTTGTCCAGAAAAGCGAACCTTAGGAACTGATGATGATCTTTATGGATAGGAATATGTAGGTACGCATCCTTTAGATCCACGGTAGTCATATATTGACCTTCCTGGATCATCGGCAAAATTTTCCGAATGGTTTCCATTTTGAATGATGGAACTCTGAGGAATTTGTTTCGAATTTTTAGATCCAGGATTGGCCTGAAAGTTCCTTCTTTTTTGGGAACTACAAACATGTTTGAGTAAAAACCCAGTCCTTGTTCTGCAATTGGAACTGGATATATCACTCCCATCTTTAGTAGATCTTCTACACAGCGTAAGAACGCCTGTTTCTTTGTCTGGTCTGAAGACAAACGAGAAATGTGGAACCTTCCCCTTGGAGGAGAGTCCTTGAATTCTAGAAGATATCCCTGAGCAACGATTTCTAATGCTCAGGGATCTGGGACATCTCTTGCCCAAGCCTGAGCAAAGAGAGAGAGTCTGCCCCCTACTAGATCCGGTCCCGGATCGGGGGCCACCCCTTCATGCTGTCTTAGTAGCAGCCGCAGGCTTCTTGGCCTGTTTACCTTTGTTCCAGCCCTGCAAGGGTTTCCAGGTTGCTTTGGGCTGTGAAATGTTACCCTCTTGCTTTGCGTTAGTAGAGGTTAAAGTAGGGCCTCTCCTGAAGTTGCGAAAGGAGTGAAAATTAGCCTTGTTTTTGGCCTTAAACGGTCTATCTTGCGGGAGGGCATGGCCCTTTCCCCCAGTGATATCCGAAAAAATTTCTTTCAACTCGGGGCCGAAAAGGGTCTTTCCCTTGAAAGGAATATTTAGCAATTTTGTTTTGGACGACACGTCAGCCGACCATGATTTGAGCCAAAGCGCTCTCCGCGCCATAATGGCAAAAACAGAATTTTTCGCCGCTAACTTAGCTAATTGTAAAGCGGCATCTGTGATGAAAGAATTAGCCAGCTTTAGAGCATGAATTCTATCCATGACTTCGGCATATGAAGTCTCCCTCTGGAGCGACTCCTCCAGCGCCTCAAACCAAAAACCCGCTGCAGTAGTCACAGGAATAATGCAGGCAATCGGTTAAAGAAGGAAACCTTGTTGAACAAATATTTTCTTTAGTAAACCTTTTAATTTTTTATCCATAGGATCTTTGAAAGCACAACTATCTTCTATTGGTATAGTTGTGCGCTTGGCTAGTGTTGAAACTGCTCCCTCTACCTTAGGGACCGTCTGCCACGCGTCCCGCCTGGGGTCAGTTATGGGGAACATTTTCTTAAAGATAGGGGGGGGAACAAAAGGTACACCTGGTCTCTCCCACTCCCTAGTTACAATATCCGCCACCCTCTTCGGGATCGGAAACGCATCAGTGTATACAGGGACTTCTAGAAACTTGTCCATTTTACACAATTTTTCTGGGACCACCATGGGGTCGCAATCATCCAGCGTAGCCAAAACCTCCTTAAGCAGTACGCGGAGGTGTTCCAGCTTAAATTTAAACGCTAAGGAATCTGATTCTGCCCGCTGAGAAACCTTTCCTGTGTCAGAAATTTCTCCCTCGGACAGCACATCCCTCACTGCCACTTCAGAGTGTTGTGAGGGTACAACGGATAAATCATCCAAAGCTTCTGATTGCTCATCCTCTGTTCTTAAAACTGAGCTATCACGCTTTTTAGGAAAAACTGGCAGTTTGGATAGAAAGGCCGCAAGGGAATTATCCATGACTGCTGCTAATTGTTGTAATGTAATAGGGGCCAATGCGCTAGAGGTACTAGGCATCGCTTGCGCGGGCGTAACTGGTGTCGACACATGGGGAGAGGAAGGTGGACTATCCTCATTACCTTCCGTTAAAGAATCATCTTGTGCAACGTTTTTAAGTGTCACTGCATGGTCTTTAAAATGCTTAGATACCTTAGCACACTTTAAACACAAATGTAAAGGGGGTTCCGCCATGGCTATTAAACACATAGAACAACGTCTATCTGTAGGCTCTGACATGTTAAACAGACTTAGACAGCACTCAAATACAGAAAAATAAAATTTTAGAAAAAACGGTACTGTGCCTTTAAATAACAAAAAGCGCACACTTTTTTACTAAATCTCAAAAAATAGCCCAATCTTTATGAAATTTTCACCATATGATCCTAATGCTTTGAAATGATTGCACCGTGAATTTCAAGTCAATTAATCCCTTAATGGCCAAACCGGAGCAAACTAAAGCTGGCAACCGGTTAGCAAATTACAGCACCATGCCACAGCAATCTGCTGTGGCCCTACCTTCCTTGGGGATTAGTTTTGATAGAAAATAAGCCTCTCTGAAGTCCTCAAGTAATCTTTGGACCCTCCACGTGAAGCTGCATGAAGCTGTCTGCAATATCAACTGCGCAACTGAGGCGCGAAATCTAGGCCCCCTCCCTCTCCACTCTGGAGTTGTGGGGCCTTCACAAGCCTAAATAGGTGTCTAAATATATGCCATGTGGAATAAACCCCATAAAAACGTTCCAAATGTAATAAAAACTTGTAAAAAAAATCAGATTTTTGTTATAAAACAATCGATTGCCCCTTAACAGTGTCCACCAGTGTTTTGAGCCCTTTTAATTAAGCCTTCCTTCTATACTAAGTCTCAGAATATGGCTTACCTTCCCCACATGGGGATTCTTGTCAGTCTTCTAGCATTACTAAGTCTTGACTAGAAAAAATTGACTGAACATACCTTATAGCAGTTAAGCCTGCAAACTGTTCCCCCCAACTGAAGTTTTCTGGTACTCAACAGTCCTGTGTGGGAACAGCAATTGATTTTAGTTACAACATGCTAAAATCGTTTTCCTCTCAGCAGAAATCTTCATCACTTTCTGCCACAGAGTAAATAGTACAAACCGGCACTATTTTAAAATAACAAACTCTTGATTGAAGAAATAAAAACTACAAATCTAACACCACATTCACTTTACCCTCCCGTGGAGATGCTACTTGTTAGAGCGGCAAAGAGAATGACTGGGGGGGCGGAGCCTGAGGGGGAGCTATATGGACAGCTCTGCTGTGTGCTCTCTTTGCCACTTCCTGTAGGGAATGAGAATATCCCACAAGTAAGGATGAATCTGTGGACTGGATACACCTTGTAAGAGAAAAATTTGTTTTTTAAATCCCTCCCTTTATGTTATTACTCGTGGACTCTACAGCTTGTGTATTAGTTCCCAAGAGTAATGGATTGTGGACTCTCACCAGCTGTAAGAAAGAAAGCATAATTTATGCTTACCTGATAAATTAATTTACTTCATGGTGATGAGAGTCCACAAGATGCCACCCTTAGTTTTTGGTTTTAGTATTTTCTTTAGCACATCTTTTTCAATGGTCCTTTTATGGCTCTTATGGCTTTTTCTTACCTCTTTAGCTTGGCTATAACTATACATTAGACAGAGGTACAAGTGAGGTGGGGGATGGGGGTTTATAAAGCTCTTGGGGTTTGGGAATCTTTGCCTCCTCCTAGTGGTAAGGAAGAGTAATTCCCAGCAGTAATGGATTATGGACTCTCATCACCATGAAAGACATTAATTTAGTTTCTATTATCGTTAAATCACAAGACTTGTAAACAAAACAAATAATGAAAGCACTACTTGTAATTTAATATTTTAAGTCTCTTTTAAATCTGGAAAAGTCACAATAACCTAATGAGAAAAAAATAAAAATTTGAACTAGTTTATATAATTAATTACCCAAGCAAATAAAATACAGAATCTGCCACAATTTAATATCCAGACATAGTTATAGACATAATTGTTTCTCCTATATTGTAGGCAATTAGTGATGTATAATTGAGTTTGTTCTGGTGTTACCTGGTAGAAGAATTAATACCACCCCCTACATACACCCAGCCCCATGCTTAACAGTAAATAAACATCAGGCTGGTTGTATATAAGAAATCTCATGATAAAATAATGATATCACAGGATCTAACAGCAGCCTCATGGATACTTTCCACGTCTGTAACCCGGTAAGACCCTCCATACAACTTCTGTTACTTAACAAATGCGTCCAGCAAACAAATATATAGAGACCCCAGGTCTGTAAATCTGCTCTTCTTGTCTAATTAATACAGTATATCTGTTCCCCAAATACACAGAGACCCCCAATATGTCAGTCTCCTCTCCCCCTCTAATTATTAATTACTACATACACAGAGACCACCAATATGTCAGTCTCCTCTCCCCCTCTAATTATTAATTACTGCATACACAGAGACCCCCAATATGTCAGTCTCCTCTCCCCCTCTAATTATTAATTACTGCATACACAGAGACCCCCAATATGTCAGTTTCCTCTCCCCTCTAATTATTAATTACTGCATACACAGAGACGCCCAATATGTCAGTCTAATCTCCCCCTCTAATTATTAATTACTGCATACACAGAGAACCCAATATGTCAGTCTCCTCTCCCCTCTAATTATTAATTACTGCAGACACAGAGACCCCCAATATGTCAGTCTCCTCTCCCCCTCTAATTATTAATTACTGCATAAACAGAGACCCCCAATATGTCAGTCTCCTCTCCCCTCTAATTATTAATTACAGCATACACAGAGACCCCCAATATGTTATTCTCCTCTCCCTCTCTAATTATTAATTACAGCATACACAGAGACCCCCAATATGTTAGTCTCCTCTCCCCCTCTAATTATTAATTACTGCATACAGAGAAACCCCCAATATGTTATTCTCCTCTCTCCCTCTAATTATTAATTACTGCATACAGAGAGACCCCCAATATGTCAGTCTCCTCTCCCCTCTAATTATTAATTACTGCATACACAGAGACCCCCAATATGTCAGTCTCCTCTCCCCTCTAATTATTAATTACTGCATACACAGAGACCCCCAATATGTCAGTCTCCTCTCCCCTCTAATTATTAATTACTGTATACACAGAGACCCCCAATATGTCAGTCTCCTCGCCCCCTCTAGTTATTAATTACTGCATACACAGAGACCCCCAATATGTTATTTTCCTCTCCCCCTCTAGTTATTGTGCCTAATCCCAAATTAACAAAGACCCCCATTAGGTTTGCCACCTCAGCCATGTTTTCCTGGACACTTATGAGTTACACATGCTGCAGGGTGGGACCGGGAGGAACATGTATTGTGCTTTTTAGCAGCACTATTTATGTGATGTCCAGAGGCACAATACATGTTCCTCCCTGCTTACCCTGCAGCATGTGTAACTCATAAGTGTCCAGTAAAATAAGGTCGAGGGGGCAACCCTAACCTCCATGTCTGTGTATTTTCTTCCCCTCCTGTTATTGAATTTAAATGTTTTGCAGTCTCCTTTCTTCCTTCCTCATTATTATATCTGACAGATTAAAGGGGCCTCTGAGTATTTGGGAATCGGATTCAGTCTCCTTTTTCCCTCTCATTGTTGTGGCTGATTGCTAACAACATAAATACCTCTCTGTCTGTCTTTTTTCCCCTTTCATTATTGTGTTTGACTCCAAAAAAGTATATTCTCCCAGTTCTGTCAAACTTCTCCCTTTTCAAATATTGTCCTTTTTTGTGTATATTTTTCAATCAATAACTGAAATCCTCAGATTTATTTTCCTTGACGCTGACAGCCGTTAACAGTTTCATTACATTCAGACCTCTTCATAAGGATGTTTCATACACACATAAACATCTCAACAAAAAAGAGACTCAAAACACATGGAAACACATAAAGGAACTGCGGCCTAAATATGCAGAGAAACGGGCACTGATAGGAACTGCGTCCCACACATGCATACAGACTGACTGACACACATGCAAACAGACAGACAGACAGACAGACAGACACAGATGCAGACAAACAGATTGACACGTGCAGACAGACTGACACACATGCAGACAGACTGACAAACATGCAGACAGACAGACTGACACACATGCAGACAGACAGACTGACACACATGCCTACAGACAGACTGACACACATGCATAAAGACAGCTTGACACACATGTCTACAGACAGACTGACACACATGCCTACAGAAAGACTGACACACATGCCGACAGACTGACACACATGCAGACAGACAGACTGGTACACATGCAGACAGATAGAGTAGCACACATGCGCGACAGACAGACTGGCACACATGCGCGACAGACAGACTGGCACACATGCATAAAGACAGACTGGCACACATGCAGACAGACAGACAGGCACACATGCAGACAGACAAACAGATTGACACGTGCAGACAGACAGACTGACACACATGCAGACAGACTGACAAACATGCAGACAGACAGACTGACACACATGCAGACAGACAGACTGACAAAAATGCCTACAGACAAACTGGCACACATTCATAAAGACAGACTGACACACATGCATAAAGACAGCTTGACACACATGCAGACAGACAGCTTGACACACATGTCTACAGACAGACTGACACACATGCCTACAGAAAGACTGACACACATGCCGACAGACTGACACACATGCAGACAGACAGACTGGCACACATGCAGACAGAGTAGCACACATGCGCGACAGACAGACTGGTACACATGCATAAAGACAGACTGGCACACATGCATAAAGACAGACTGGCACACATGCATAAAGACAGACTGGCATACATGCAGACAGACAGACTGATACACATGCAGACAGACAGACTGACACACATGCAGACAGACAGACTGATACACATGCAGACAGACAGACTGACACACATGCATACGGACAGACTGACACACATGCCTAAAGACAGACTGGCATACATGCATAAAGACAGACTGACACACATGCATAAAGACAGACTGACACACATGCAGACAGACTGACACACATGCCGACAGACTGACACACATGCAGACAGACAGCTTGACACACATGCCTACAGACAGACTGACACACATGCCTACAGACAGACTGACACACATGCCTACAGAAAGACTGACACACATGCAGACAGACAGCTTGACACACATGCCTACAGACAGACTGACACACATGCCTACAGAAAGACTGACACACATGCCTACAGAAAGACTGACACACATGCCGACAGACAGACTGGCACACATGCCGACAGACTGACACACATGCAGACAGACAGACTGGCACACATGCATAAAGACAGACTGACACACATGCAGGCAGACAGACAGACTGACACACATGCAGGCAGACAGACTGACACACATGCAGACAGACTGACACACATGCATACAGACAGAATGGCACACATGCAAAGAGATTGACACACGTGCAGACAGACTGACACACATGTGCAGACAGACAGACTGACACACATGTGCAGACAGACAGACTGGCACACATGCAGACAGACTGACACACATGAATACAGACAGACTGACGCACGTGCAGACTGACAGCTTGATACACATCCCTATAGAAAGACTGGTACGCATGCAGACAGACTGGCAAGCATGTTGACAGACTGACACACATGCAGACAGACTGACACACATGCAGACAGACTGACACACATGCAGACAGACAGACTGGTGCACATGCAGACAAACAGACTGACGCACATGCAGACAGACAGACTGGCGCACATGCAGACAGACAGGCTGGCGCACATGCAGACAGACTGACGCACATGCATGCAGACAGACTGGCGCACATGCATGCAGACAGACTGGTGCACATGCATGCAGACAGACTGACACACATGCAGACATACAGACTGGCACACATGCAGACAGAACTCATGATAAGGATTTTTCATAGTATAATTTTCACACACACAGCTGAACAAAAAAGAGACTAAAAAACACACAAACACATAAAGGAACTGCGGCCGATATATGCAGAGAGACAGGCTCTCATAGGAAATGTGATGGAGTTTGCGAGATCTCGGGTGTTACTTTTTTCCCCAGCTTTTTTTCTCAAGTGATTGCTATGAATACATGCATGCGCACGCGGAGAATTAAAGGGACACTAAACCCAAATTTTTTCTTTCATGATTCAGATAGAGCAGCAATTTTAAGCAACTTTCTAATTTACTCATATTATCAATTTTTCTTCATCCTCTTGCTATCTTTATTTGAAAAAGAAGGCATCTAAGCTAAAGAGCCAGCCAATTTTTGGTTCAGACCCTGGACAGCACTTGTTTATTGGTGCTATCAAATCAGCAAGGACAACCAAGGTTATGAACCAAAAATGGGCCGGCTTCTAAACTTATATTCTTGCTTTTCAAATAAAGATAGCAAGAGAATGAAGAAAATTTGATAATAGGAGAAAATTAGAAAGTTGCTTAAACTTGCCTGCTCTATCTAAATCACGAAATAAAAAATTTGGGTTCAGTGTCCCTTTAAGTTAGTTTTTTTGCGCTAATGCTAATTAATGCTAGCACAAAATACGTTTTTTTTTTTAACTTGTAATACGACTCCAACCCGACTAGTGCAAAAAGCTTAACACAAACTGAGTTTTCACGATTGTGGGGGGGGGGGAAATACTGCACCGCTTGTAATCTGGCCTGTAGTACACAGCATTGGTCTATTTTTACCAAGCAGACCCTTTAGCTTCTGTAGAAAGACCCCTATATTATCCTGGGAAGACCCATATGCAACCCCTCACAAGAACTTTGGGTAGTTTTGAACACCACAAATCCAAATCTTTATTGTTTTGTGGAGAGAATTTATATCACTCATTTGAGAAGCTCTGAATACTTTGGTCAACATAGAAACCTAGGCCTAGATTTGGAGTTTGGCGTTAGCCGTGAAAACCAGCGTTAGAGGCCCCTAACGCTGGTTTTAGGCTACCTCCGGTATTTGGAGTCACTCAAAATAGGGTCTAACGCTCACTTTTCAGCCGCGACTTTTCCATACCGCAGATCCCCTTACGTAAATTGCGTATCCTATCTTTTCAATGGGATTTTTCTAACTCCGGTATTTAGAGTCGTTTCTGAAGTGAGCGTTAGAACTCTAACGACAAAACTCCAGCCGCAGGAAAAAAGTCAGTAGTTAAGAGCTTTCTGGGCTAACGCCGGTTTATAAAGCTCTTAACTACTGTACTCTAAAGTACACTAACACCCATAAACTACCTATGTACCCCTAAACCGAGGTCCCCCCACATCGCCGACACTCGATTACATTTTTTTAACCCCTAATCTGCCGACCGCCACCTACGTTATACTTATGTACCCCTAATCTGCTGCCCCTAACACCGCCGACCCCTATATTATATTTATTAACCCCTAACCTGCCCCCCACAACGTCGCAGCCAGCTACCTACAATAATTAACCCCTAATCTGCCGACCGCAAAGCGCCGCCACCTACGTTATACTTATGTACCCCTAATCTGCTGCCCCTAACACCGCCGACCCCTATATTATATTTATTAACCCCTAATCTGCCCCCCTCAACGTCGCCTCCACCTGCCTACACTTATTAACCCCTAATCTGCCGAGCGGACCGCACCGCTATTATTATAAAGTTATTAACCCCTAATCCGCCTCACTAACCCTATAATAAATAGTATTAACCCCTAATCTGCCCTCCCTAACATCGCCGACACCTAACTTCAAACATTAACCCCTAATCTGCTGACTGGAGCTCACCGCTATTCTAATAAATGTATTAACCCCTAAAGCTAAGTCTAACCCTAACACTAACACCCCCCCTAAGTTAAATATAATTTAAATCTAACGAAATTAATTAACTCTTATTAAATAAATTATTCCTATTTAAAGCTAAATACTTACCTGTAAAATAAATCCTAATATAGCTACAATATAAATTATAATTATATTATAGCTATTTTAGGATTAATATTTATTTTACAGGTAACTTTGTATTTATTTTAATCAGGTACAATAGCTATTAAATAGTTAAGAACTATTTAATAGCTAAAATAGTTAAAATAATTACAAAATTACCTGTAAAATAAATCCTAACCTAAGTTACAATTAAACCTAACACTACACTATCAATAAATTAATTAAATAAACTACCTACAATTAACCTAACACTACACTATCAATAAATTAATTAAATACAATTCCTACAAATAAATACGATTAAATAAACTTGCTAAAGTACAAAAAATAAAAAAGAACTAAGTTACAAAAAATAAAAAAATATTTACAAACATAAGAAAAATATTACAACAATTTTAAACTAATTACACCTACTCTAAGCCCCCTAATAAAATAACAAAGCCCCCCAAAATAAAAAAATGCCCTACCCTATTCTAAATTACTAAAGTTCAAAGCTCTTTTACCTTACCAGCCCTGAACAGGGCCCTTTGCGGGGCATGCCCCAAGAAGTTCAGCTCTTTTGCCTGTAAAAAAAAACATACAATACCCAAGCCTCCCAACATTACAACCCACCACCCACATACCCCTAATCTAACCCAAACCCCCCTTAAATAAACCTAACACTAAGCCCCTGAAGATCTTCCTACCTTGTCTTCACCTCACCGGGTTCACCGATCTGTCCAGAAGAGCTCCTCCGATGTCCTGATCCAAGCCCAAGCGGGGGGCTGAAGAGGTCCATGATCCGGCTGAAGTCTTCATCCAAGCGGGGCAGAAGAGGTCTTCCATCCGATTGAAGTCTTCATCCAAGCGGGATCTTCTATGGTCATCTATCCGGAGCGGAGCGGCAGGATCCTGAAGACCTCCGACGCGGAACATCCATCCTGGCCGACGACTGAACGACGAATGACGGTTCCTTTAAATGACGTCATCCAAGATGGCGTCCCTCGAATTCCGATTGGCTGATAGGATTCTATCAGCCAATCGGAATTAAGGTAGGAATATTCTGATTGGCTGATGGAATCAGCCAATCAGAATCAAGTTCAATCCGATTGGCTGATCCGATCAGCCAATCAGATTGAGCTCGCATTCTATTGGCTGATCGGAACAGCCAATAGAATGCGAGCTCAATCTGATTGGCTGATTGGATCAGCCAATCGGATTGAACTTGATTCTGATTGGCTGATTCCATCAGCCAATCAGAATATTCCTACCTTAATTCCGATTGGCTGATAGAATCCTATCAGCCAATCGGAATTCGAGGGACGCCATCTTGGATGACGTCATTTAAAGGAACCGTCATTCGTCGTTCAGTCGTCGGCCAGGATGGATGTTCCGCGTCGGAGGTCTTCAGGATCCTGCCGCTCCGCTCCGGATGGATGACCATAGAAGATCCCGCTTGGATGAAGACTTCAATCGGATGGAAGACCTCTTCTGCCCCGCTTGGATGAAGACTTCAGCCGGATCATGGACCTCTTCAGCCCCCCGCTTGGGCTTGGATCAGGTCATCGGAGGAGCTCTTCTGGAAAGATCGGTGAACCCGGTGAGGTGAAGACAAGGTAGGAAGATCTTCAGGGGCTTAGTGTTAGGTTTATTTAAGGGGGGTTTGGGTTAGATTAGGGGTATGTGGGTGGTGGGTTGTAATGTTGGGGGGCTTGGGTATTGTATGTTTTTTTTTACAGGCAAAAGAGCTGAACTTCTTGGGGCATGCCCCGCAAAGGGCCCTGTTCAGGGCTGGTAAGGTAAAAGAGCTTTGAACTTTAGTAATTTAGAATAGGGTAGGGCATTTTTTTATTTTGGGGGGCTTTGTTATTTTATTAGGGGGCTTAGAGTAGGTGTAATTAGTTTAAAATTGTTGTAATATTTTTCTTATGTTTGTAAACATTTTTTTATTTTTTGTAACTTAGTTCTTTTTTATTTTTTGTACTTTAGCAAGTTTATTTAATTGTATTTATTTTTTAGGAATTGTATTTAATTAATTTATTGATAGTGTAGTGTTAGGTTAATTGTAGGTAATTGTAGGTAGTTTATTTAATTAATTAATTTATTGATAGTGTAGTGTTAGGTTTAATTGTAACTTAGGTTAGGATTTATTTTACAGGTAATTTTGTAATTATTTTAACTATTTTAGCTATTAAATAGTTCTTAACTATTTAATAGCTATTGTACCTGGTTAAAATAAATACAAAGTTACCTGTAAAATAAATATTAATCCTAAAATAGCTATAATATAATTATAATTTATATTGTAGCTATATTAGGATTTATTTTACAGGTAAGTATTTAGCTTTAAATAGGAATAATTTATTTAATAAGAGTTAATTAATTTCGTTAGATTTAAATTATATTTAACTTAGGGGGGTTAGGGTTAGACTTAGCTTTAGGGGTTAATACATTTATTAGAATAGCGGTGAGCTCCAGTCGGCAGATTAGGGGTTAATGTTTGAAGTTAGGTGTCGGCGATGTTAGAGAGGGCAGATTAGGGGTTAATACTATTTATTATAGGGTTAGTGAGGCGGATTAGGGGTTAATAACTTTATAATAATAGCGGTGCGGTCCGGTCGGCAGATTAGGGGTTAATAAGTGTAGGCAGGTGGAGGCGACGTTTTGGGGGGCAGATTAGGGGTTAATAAATATAATATAGGGGTCGGCGATGTTAGGGCAGCAGATTAGGGGTACATAGGGATAATGTAAGTAGCGGCGGTTTACGGAGCGGCAGATTAGGGGTTAATAATAATATGCAGGGGTCAGCGATAGCGGGGGCGGCAGAATAGGGGTTAATAAGTGTAAGGTTAGGGGTGTTTAGACTCGGGGTACATGTTAGAGTGTTAGGTGCAGACGTAGGAAGTGTTTCCGCATAGCAAACAATGGGGCTGCGTTAGGAGCTGAACGCGGCTTTTTTGCAGGTGTTAGGTTTTTTTCAGCTCAAACAGCTCCATTGTTTCCTATGGGGGAATCGTGCACGAGCACGTTTTTGAGGCTGGCCGCTTGCGTAAGCAACTCTGGTATCGAGAGTTGAAGCTGCGTTAAATATGCTCTACGCTCCTTTTTTGGAGCCTAACGCAGCCTTTATGTGGACTCTCAATACCAGAGTTATTTTTATTGTGCGGCCAGAAAAAAGCCGGCGTTAGCTACGCGGGTCGTTACCGACAAAACTCCAAATCTAGGCCCTAGATTTTGACAGCAGATAAGATCCATTGACCAATCAAGTCTGCCCGTATTTCCTATACACTGTAAGTAATTCGTTTGTATAACTACCCTATACATTCTTTAAGTCCCCTACAGTGTTTTTCTTTACCACCTCTAATGAAAGTTTATTCCATGAATCAACCACCCTTTTCTACTTGCTACTACCGTTCAGCTTAAGATCAAGACCTCTTGATCTGGTGTTTCTCTTTTTGTGAGAAATATTTACAGCCTCAACTTTATTAAAGAGACATGAAACCTGACAATTTTCTTTCATGATTAAGATAGAAAAGACCATTTTTTTAAAAAAATGTTTCCAATTTGCTTCTATTATCAAATGTGCTTTGTTCTTTTGTTATTCTTTGTTGAATATATATATATATATATATATATAGATAGGTAGTGTGCACTTGTCTGAAGTACGTCTGATATATATATATGTGTGTGTATACATATGTATGTATGTGTTTATTTGTGAATATATGTCTGTAAATACATATAAACATATAAATACATATCATAGACATATATTTGCATTGGAGCCTTTTACAGTCAAGTAGATAAAAACATGGAAAAACATTTATGCAATATTCACATTACACTGTATTGCACATAGCAGAATATGCTAAGTATTTATAAATAGATATTCCTATATATATATCTATACCTATAGATAATCATGTGTGTGTGTATGTATATATATATATATATATATATATATATATATATATATATATATATATATATATATATATATATATATATATATGTATAGATATAAATTTTACCAAAATACCATCAGATCTATTTAGAAATATTTATTTCTGAATAAATAGAACAAATTCTTCTATTGGAAGAACATTGGAATGTGAAATATTCATATTTTTATGTTGGGTTAGCACACTTTACTTCTATGGGAGCTAACTGAACACATCAGCTGAGCCAATGACGAGGCATATATGTAAAGCCACCAATCAGCAGCTAGCTCCCACTAGTGCATTACTGCTCCTAAGCTTACCTATATATGATGTTCATTAAAGAGAACAAAGCAAATCTGATAATAGAAGTAAAATTGAAAGTTGTTTAAAATGGCCTGATCTATCTCCTTACACAAATAAAAATAATCTTACACCACTTTGAGATTGATGGTTAGATTTAGCTAATGGCTTCAGTGTAACACCATTTATATTGCTTTATAGGGTGTTAGATGGACTGGAAGACCTTCCCACTAAATTAAAAAACTACATACCTTCCCGTCCCGATACATAGGGAACATTTTCAGTTCCTGAGGTTAGGTTTTCTGGACCGGCACTTCCAGTTCATAGCTCTTAAGTTTGGCCTAGCTACTACTCCAAGGATATTTTCAAAGGTTCTGGGGGCTCTTCTTGCCATTGCCAGAACACAAGGTATTGCAGTAGCAACTTACCTGGATCTTGGTACAGGCACCATCTTTTTGTCTAGCAGAAGAACATTCAGAGTCCCTTCTCAGTCTTCTTTGATCACATGGATGGAAGATGAACTTGGAAAAGAGTTCTCTTACTCCAAGTAGAAGGGTGAATTTCCTGGGAACAATAATATACTCCATATCCATGAGACTATTCCTCACAGATCAGAGATGTTGCAAGCTAACTTCTGCATGTCTTGCCCTCCAGGCCTCCTCGAGACCATCAGTGGCTCAGTGTATGGAGGTGATCGGACTCATGGTGTCCTGTATGGACATGATTCCTTTTGCCAGATTCCATCTCAGACCCTTACATCTATGCATTCTGAGACAATGGAACGGCGACCATTCAGATCTGTCTCAACAGATCGTGCTGGACAACCTGTGGAGAGACTCGCTCTCTTGGTGGCTCTGTCAAGATCATCTGTCCCAAGGCACGTGCTTCTTAAGACTGTCATGGGAGATTGTGGCTACGGAAGCAAGCCTTTCCGGCTGGAGAGCCGTTTGGGGTGCCAAGAAGGCACAAGGTTTGTGGACTCAGGAGGAGTCCTCCCTTCCGATCAATATTTTGGAACTCTGGGCAATCTTCAATGCCTTGAAGGCTTGGACCCTTCTGGGTTCGTCCCAGTTTATCAGATTCCAATAAGAGAATATAACCTTGGTTTCCTACATCAACCATCAGGGGGGAACGAGAAGTTCCTTAACGATGAGAGAAGTATTTTAGATACTAGAGTGGGCAGAGACTCACAGATGTATGCTGTCAGCGATCCACATTCTGGGTGTGGACAACTGGGAAGCGGACTTCCTCAGCAGGCAATCCTTTCACCCAGGGGAATGGTCTCTCCACCCTGAGGTGTTTGCAGAGATATGCAGCAAGTGGGGGGACGGCAGAGATAAATCTCATGGCATCCCGCCTCAATGCCAAGCTACCCAGGTACGGGTCGAGGTCGAGGGATCCTCAGGCAGAATTGATAGATAGATACAGTACCATGGAGGTTCAGACTCGTATATCTCTTTCCTCCATTACTGCTTCTCCCTCGTGTGGTGGCTCACATCAAGCTGGAGCAAGCATCAGTGATTCTGATTGCTCCATTGTGGCTACGAAGGATGTGGTTTGCGGATCTGGTGGGGATGTCCTCATTTCCTCAGTGGAGGTTACCTTATCGCAGAGATCTGCTGATACAGGGTTCCTTCATTCATCAAAATGTAGATTCTCTGAGGCTGACTGCGTGGAGATTGAACGCTTAGTATTAGTCAAGAGAGGGTTCTCTGAGAGTGTTATCGACACTCTGGTTCAAACTCATAAGCCAATTACTCGTCCTATCTACCATAAAGTGTGGAGGAATTGTACTGGTGTGAAGAGCTTGGCTTTTCCTGGCATAAGGTTAAGGTTGCCAAAATTGTATCTTTTCTCCAGGATGGACTGGAGAAAGGTTTATCTGCTAGTTCCCTGAAGGGACAGATATCGGCCCTGTCGGTGTTACTGAACAAGAGATTGGCTTAGCTTCCAGATGTGCAGTACTTTGTTAAGGCTCTGGCTAGGATCAGACCTGTGTTTAGATCTGGGGCTCCGCCTTGGAGCCTAAATCTTGTTCTTAGTGTTTTGCAGCAGGCTCTGTTTGAGCCTATGCATACTGTTGACATTAAATTGTTATCTTGGAAGGTTCTTTTTTTGTTGGCTATTGCCTCTGTGCGCAGAGTTTCTGAGATTTCTGCTTTACAATGTGACTCCCCTTATCTTGTTTTCCATGCTGATAAGGTGGTTTTACGCACTAAATTAGGGTTCCTCCCTAAGGTGGTGTCGGACCGTAACATTAATCAAGAAATTGTTGTTCCTTCCTTGTGTCCTAATCCTTCTTCAGCGAAGGAACGTTTGCTTCACAATCTAGATGTGGTTCGTGCCTTCAAGTTCTATCTTCAGGCTACTAAGGAATTCAGACAATCTTCCTCTTTGTTTGTCATCTATACGGGGAAGCGTAAGGGGCAGAAGACTACTATGACTTCCCTATCTTTCTGGTTGAGGAGTGCCATCCGCTTAGCTTATGAGACAGTGGGGTGACAGCCTCCTGAGAGGATAACGGCTCATTCCACTAGAGCAATGGCTATCTCCTGGGCTTTTAAGAACGAAGCCTCAGATTTGTAAGGTGGCTACCTGGTCCTCCTTACACACTTTTTCTAAATTTTACAAGTTTGATGTGTTTGCTTCGCCTGAAGCATTTTTCAGGAGAAAGGTTTTGCAGGCTGTGGTGCCTTCAGAATAGGGTCCGCCTCTTTTTTGTTCCCTCCCGTTATTCCTTCAGTGTCCTCTGGAGCTTGGGTATAGTTTTCCCAACAGTAAGGAATAAAGTTGTGGATTCTCCCTGCCTTATGGAAGGAAAATATAATTTATGTTTACCAGATAAATTCCTTTCCTTCCTGGCAGGGAGAGTCCACAACCCCGGTCGTAATTTAATTTTTTGATGGGTGGCTCCCTTTTTATATTATTTATTCTGGCACCTTAATACGCTGATGTTTATCCTACTTTTCCTTGTTCCCTCGGCAGAATGACTGGGGGATAGGGGAAGTGGGAGGGATATGTAAGCCTTTGGCTGGGGTGCCTTTGCCTCCTCCTGGTCGCCAGGTGTTGTATTTCCCAACAGTAAGGAATAAAGTCGTGGACTCTCCCTGCCAGGAAGGAAAGGAATTTATCTAGTAAGCATAAATTATGTTTTTCAATGCCTTTCTCATCTGTATCACTTTCTCTCATTTTCTTCACCCTGATGCTACCACTCTTTTTTTGTTTTAGTGTTCTCCTTCCCCACTGCTGTCACTTCCCCCCCCCCCCCCAACTTTATTTTCACTCCCACTGCTGCTTGTGTGCTATAGCTGACGCAGCATAGACTCACATCCTGTAGGCTCCCTCTTCATACTTGTCGCTACCTGCCCAGGGCACACCTAGCAGCCAGGGAGACGCTGAGAGAACACAAAAGTAATTACTTTTTCAGTATTCAGTGTGTTTAATGGCAGTGATAAGTAATGGTGTCTAACACTAACAGAATTCAAGCTCTGTGGTCTGATATCTCAATAACATTCTACAAATGTGTTAGAGCTAAAGATCTGCACATTACATGAGAACATAGATCTATGTGTTTAATGTTTTCTGGGCTTGCACGATTCTCTAAGAAATCTCTCCAGTACAATGAAGCCCCTGCTGCAATTCTCTTAAAGGGACAGTCAACACCAGAATTTATGTTAGATAATAATAGATAATCCCTTTATTCCCCAGTTTTGCATAACCAACACAGTTATAATGATACACATTTTACCTCTGTAATTACCTGCCCCTTTATTTCAGTACTTTTGACAGGCTTGCATTTTAGCCAATCAGTGCTCACTCCTAGGTCACTTTTATGTGCATGAGCTCAATGTTATCTAGATGAAACACATGAACTAACTCCCTCTAGTGGTCAAAATGCATTCAGATTAGAGGCAGTCTCATATAAACCTCCTAGGTTTAGCTTTCAACTAAGAATACCACTGGTACAAAGCAAAGTTTGTGATAAAAGTAAATTGGGAAGTTGTTTAAAATTACATTCCCTATTAAAAACATGAAAGTTTTTTTTGGACTTGCCTGTCCCTTTAAGGCAGTTTTTAACCTTGAGAACAGTGTGCCTCAGAAAGGGGTGTTCCCTGCATTTAGGGCAAGGTTACGAGTGGAGCTATATTTATCGCTCCCGCTCACGTGCTAACTCCGCTAGAAGTAAGCTTTTTTCGTGCGTTGGGTAGCGTACGTATTACAAGTTGAAAGTAAAATGTTTATGCATGAATGCTGCTAACCCAATGTGCGCAAAAAGCAGAACTTTGAATATTGCATAAAGTGCTGCTATAAGCCCCATTTTGTTAGCGTGCAACTGTTAGCGCGCAGCGCGCTATTTGTAATTTAACCCAAAATAGGACAGTAGAGTAGAAATTTAACCTTCATGGTTCAGATAGAGCATGCAATTTACTTCTATATTTTTTTCATTTGCTTTATTCTTTTGGTATTCTTTGTTGAAAAGCACACATAGGTAGGCTCAGGAGCTGATTGGTGGCTGCACATATATGCCTTTTTGTCATTGGATCAACTGGCGTGTTTAATTTGCTTCCAGTAGTGCATTGCTGCTCCTTTAACAAAGGATATTAAGAGAATAAGTCAAATTTGATAATGAAAGTAAATTTGAAAGTTTTTTTTACAAAGTGTTCTATGTGAATCATAAAAGAAAAAAATTGGGTTTCATATCCCTTTAATTCCCTCGCAGAATAACACAGGGATTGGTGATGAATCTACCTCACTAACATATCTCTGTGTACCCTGCAGCCCACACCATACACCTTGGAGATACCTAGGGGTCTGCATGCAGGAATGAATATTTACCTTCAGGGGACCATTCCTACTCACCATGAGAGGTGAGTAAAATCATTGGCTAATGATATCTATGTCCTTTTTCCATTATATCCTTTATTAATGACCTGAGGTGAGTTTTTTGTATCTAAATTCAATAAAACTGGTTCACAAAACTAATATTTTGCTGAAAAAAATTGCTGCAACATTGCCTGCTGGAAAAGGATAAGGATTTGTACCCACAATTCCTCTGAGACGTGAGTGCCAAGATTAGCTTCTTTGAAATAAATGGGGCTGCCTCTATTGTCTATCAAATGTTGAAGGGACACTGTACTATAAAAAAAAATTTTTCCCCTTAATGTGTTCCAAATATATATACTGCAGAGTATTAAATGTATGAGAAAATATTTTTGTGTTTATTTTTGTATTTGAAATAGCTTGTTCATTAAACCATCACCTGTTCTCAAAAACATGCCATACAAATAAACTGAGCCAGCAGGTAATGTATATCTGCTAATGTTATCTAAGTCTAAGCATAGTTAGGTATTGGAATACTAATCATAACTGGGCACAACCAGCTATTTCAGATACAAAAATCTCTCCACGTCTGGGAGATTAATTAGTGCTATTGTCTCCTGTTTACACAGCTTTTCTAAAGAGAATATGTTTGTTATTCATATTTTCTGTGTAGGTGGTGGTTTCTGCAGGCAACATAGCTATTTCAGATAAGAAAATAAAGCTAAAGGATATGGTTGCTAGCAATTAAATACACCCCAGCAGGTAAAATGGACCATAAGAAACACATTCAATGGGAAACAATTTTAGGGTACAATTTACTTTTAATTACTAAACAAACTAATAAAAATAAATAAATAAAATATCAAAAGCCTTTTTAAAAGATGTGCAAAATAGAAAACTTAAAAAAAATGTCAATCATGTAAGTTTTATAGGGATATGAAACCCAAAAATGTTCTTTTGTGAATCAGACAGTTGATACCATTTTTAAAAAGTTTCCAATTTACTTTTAATCAAATATGTTTTGTTCTCATGTTATTCTTTGTTGAAGAGATACCTATGTAGGTGTCTGCAGCTCTACATGACAGTTTTCTATTTATCTCTGTGCAAACAAGGCTGTATGGAAATCGTTTTGTTGTTTTCACAGTCTCTTTTATTGCCTGTTTTATATATGTTCCTAATTATCCTCAGCGGGAAGGATAGATAAGGGGAAACTTAAGTGCTTTATAGAAACTCAGTAGAATTTACAAAACAAACAAAACAAAATAAATAATGAGATTATATCGCAAATTATTTAATGACACATAATTAAACTTTGTGGGACAGATTACGAATGTCGCTTCAACAGTTACACACGAGCGAAAAGGGGGTTATTGCGGCAGTTTGTGCGCATCGTGCTTTTTTAAATTAAAAAAACATGGAAAATGGTTTGGTATCACGGTCTGAAGAGGGTTAATTTTATCTTCTTTGTTATTCATCAATAACGTTAAGGAGAGTCAATTACTGATAATGTCTTTGTGTCACGACTTTCAGTTAGAAGAGTCATTG
Organism: Bombina bombina; assembly: GCF_027579735.1. Lineage (NCBI taxonomy): Eukaryota > Metazoa > Chordata > Amphibia > Anura > Bombinatoridae > Bombina > Bombina bombina. The sequence goes on along the minus strand of NC_069505.1, from coordinate 484,592,188 downwards.
AAACCTCATGCCTTTCTTGTTGTCTCTTTAGAGGGACTTCATGATTCAGATAGAGCACACAATTTTACACAACTTTCCAATTTTCTTCTATTATCTAACTTGCTTTGTTCTTTTGGAATACTTTGTTAAAAAACATAGCTATTGAGGTTTAGGAGCAGTAATGCACTATGGGAGCTAGCTTCTGATTGGTGGTTGCACATATATGCCTCTTTTTATTGGCTCACCAGTAGTGCATTGTTGTTTCTTCAACAAAGGATACCAAGAGAATGAAGCAAATTTGAATATAGAAGTCAATTGGAAAGTTGCTTAAAATCACATGTTCTATATTAATCATAAAAGAACAAGTTTTGGTTTCATATCCCTTTAATTATAAGATACTCTGTATTTCTGTATCTGTTATTCTCTGTGGCGGTTCTAGACAAATTTTACTGGGGGGGGGGGGCCAAGGTGGGGCCAGTGTTTAATCAGTGGGGCACATTAAAAAACGGAAACAAATTATATATATATATCACTCGCTTTACTCTCTGTTTGGGAGTACGGCTCCATAGCCGAATAATGATTAATTTCGTCCAGAAGAAGGCTCATAAAGGAGCCGAAATGTCGACATTATAACAGTATTGGAATAAATAAACTTATTGTTTGACTACAAATCCTGAGAGTGCCCTTCTTGATATACAGCTACTTATATACAGTGTATATACACACACACACATATATATATATACATACATACATACACACACACACACACACACATACATACACATACATATGTATATACATACACACACACACATTCATACACATATACACACACATACATATATATATATATATATATATATATATATATACATACATACACACACACATACATACATACATACATACATACACACACATACATATGTATATACATACACACACACACATATATATATATACATACATACATACATACATACACACACACACATACATATGTATATACATACACACACACGCATTCATACACATATACACACACATACATATATATATATGTATATATATATATATATATACATACATACATACACACACACATACATACATACATACATACACACACTGAGTCGAAAAAAAATAAAATAAAAAAAGAAGACTATGCACTTAACTAGTGCTACATAGTTCAGATAGCACATTCAATGAAAATGGTGTCAAATAATTATTTACATACATTAGAAAAATAAGGAAAACACTCTAGCAGAGTTGTGGAGGTGAGAGGGCAGACTTACATCTCTTCTGTTCTGGCAGTGTACAGGCTAGAGAGAACGTCTGCAAAACAAACCAGTGACACTTCTGGAACTCTTGTCTGCAGACTGCAGCTGTAAGATGCCCCCCCCCCCCCCCACAACAACAACAACCCGGGAACTGTAGCACATCTCTGAAAGGGGAGGGGGCACAAGTTTTACTTTAATTTGTTAACCCCACGCTTTGGCTAGACAGCGTTTCAGGGACAGGGAAGCAGATAAATAGCCTTGATCTTGTCCGGTATTTTTCAGTCAGCTCAGTGACCAGCTCAGGGGGGGGGCACAGGGGGGGCCAAGGACATTTTTACAGGGGCACTGGCCCCTGTGGGCCCCTGTGTAGAACCGCCCCTGCTTATTCTCTCATGTCCCCCTCTCTAATTTCTTACATTAACACCCTACCCCTTATAGTTTACTCCCCTTCCTAAGCTCTCTACCTCTTGTTTTTTTCTTTCAGTTTTACATTACGCTTCTCTATGGGTCAACAAGAAGGTTCAGACGTTGCCTTCCACATGAAAGCTTGCTATGATGGCCGTGATAGGGTTGTCTTCAATTCATATGAGGCTGGGGCATGGATGGAAGAAGAGCTAAAGAAAGAAATGCCCTTTCCACCTGGAGAACTGTTCATGCTGAATGTAGAAGTCCATGAGAAGGAATATCAGGTACAGCAAATTCATATTATCCTAGTGTTAAGTTTGTAATTCTATCTGGTGTCAAAGAAGCAGTCAGGGCCGGCTCAACCATGAGACCAAGAGGGTCCAATGGACCCAGGCAACACTTGACAAGGCGCAGCACTTCAGTGACTGAGTCTGTCAGACCCAGACCACTCCTGTCCTTTGTCCCTGTGGGGAAAGTCCAGCAGCATAACCTCATTATGCACAAAGTCACACAACCGGTCAGGGGCAACATTCAAGGTGGGACAAGAGCATCTCTTCCCTAACTACCTTCTCACTTATTGTGCATGCAGGTAGGCAGGCATAGTAAGTTCAGCAGCCAGGCTTGTTGGTTGATATGCTAATCAGTAATGTTACTACTGGGGGGGGGGCATCATTTAATTCTTGGATTTACATAATTTC
>NC_069505.1:484447323-484584823 GCF_027579735.1 Bombina bombina | reverse complement strand
TTAATACATTTTAATAGTGGCGGTGATGTCCAGAGCGGCAGATTAGGGGTTAATAACTTTATTATAGTGTTTGTGATGCAGGAGGGCCTCAGTTTAGGGGTTAATAGGTAGTTTATGGGTGTAAGTGTACTTTTTAACACATTAGTTATGAGTTTTATGTTACAGCTTTGTAACGTAAAACTCATAACTACTGACTTTAGATGGCAGTATGGATCTTGTGGTTATAGAGTGTACCACTCACTTTTTGGCCTCCCAGGCAAACTTGTAATACCGGCCCTATAGAACTCCCATTGAAAAAGGGATGCTTTTTCACTCATAACGCAAAACTCGTAATATAGCTGTATGTTATTTCTGCTACCAATACCTCTCCCAATGCAGCCAAGTATCCTACTGGCCTTACCGGCTGCACTGCTGCATTGTCTACCACATTTTAAATCATTTGAAATAATAATTCCCAAGTCCCATGCAGCATATTCAGGATACACCTACTCATAAACTACTTCCACAGAAGAGAACTTTGCTGAAGTATATTATTCTGGTCCCATACAGAACGACAGGCTAGTCCACAAATACTATGTAGCTTGGCTTTGAATGGGAGCTAAACACAAAGAATTCCAAACATACATTTTGGCCTATATGGACAAGAAAGGTGGGACCGATCATCTTCTTCTATGGGATCCATTTCCTTTTGTCTCTCTCCCTTTACCTCTCCTCACCTCCTACTCATGTTGCGGTCAGCCCTCCCTCTCAGCCCACTGTGGTTAAACCGGTTTGTTCCCAAGGTTATTAAGTAAATAAATGAGTTATAAGTCATTACGAAAGACGGCTTAGTCATCTTTCTGGTTTGTAGCAAAGACAATAGATTATAATAAATAATTACGTTCTCACAAAAAAACTGAAAACGCCTCTCTGCTAACATTGAGAATATGATTTATTTACCTTTACGCATAAACTCACAATATATTAATCGGTATCACTGTATTACAGTAAAAAGCTGCAGATACTGCATAGCTTATTGAGGACATTTCCATATTAATAGAATCTTTAACTGGGCACTGAATTAACTGTTGCACGCAAGTTCGGGCAGGAGATACCTCACCCAAAATATGTGTACAAGCAGATCTTTGTGAGATAACTATACTGATTTTATCAAGCCATGTAATATTTACCCTGCAATATAAGGGACATACAAAATATTCTTTCATGATTTAGGCAGAACATACAATGTTAAACAACTTTCCAATTTACTTCTATGATCAAATTGTCTTTGTTTTCTCGTTATCCTTTGTTGAAAATCAGGAAGGTAGGTTTAGGCGGGTGCAACAGATTTGCAACAATGTTGTACATTAGCAAAAGCAAAACTTTTATTCATTCTCTTGGTATCCTTAAGGAGCAGCCGGTTGGTAAATGCCCTGACTACAAAAAAACCTGTTTAAAAGATCATAGGTTCAAATCCCGGCAGGGTCGACTCAGCCCTTTGTCATTCCGAGGTCGATAAAATGAGTACCATTAAATTGGGTAATAATAAAAACAACTATTACTATTCAGTTGCCGATTTGGTTAATTCCGAAATTCCAAGAGCGATCGCTGAAAAAACGTTTTGAGTCCCACTGGGAGAAAGGCGCTATATAAATACTAGTTATTATTATAATGCACTACTGGGAGCTGGCTAAAGACATCTGATGAGCCTTTGACAAGAGGTGTATATGTACAGCCATTAATCAAAACCTAGTCCCCACTAGTGCATTGTTGCTCCAGTCCTCATGCTACCTATGTATGCTTTTCAACAAAGGATGCCAAGAGAATTAAACAAATTAGATAATAGAAGTAAAATAGAAGGTTGTATAAAATAGCATACTCTCTCTGAATCATGAAAGGTTTCATGTCACCTTATGAGAATGTCTGGAGGGAGCTGAGACATACAGGACACCTCTACACCCATATATTTCCTCACTGGTACAAGATACTTTATAAGAGACATGAATACAAATCCCTGCACAAGATCATAATCTATAATTCGATAATTATCACCACATTAATGGCTGGCGTTTCGATATTGATGCAACAATCTGTCGTTTTCATTGTTTATTCTCAACCGGTTTTTCATTTTCATTAGAGAGATATACACCCAGTGTCTCCATGACTTGGGGGCATATGAGGTTTATTGCAAACGTGCACTATTAGCATCACTACACACTAGTAAAATCCTATGTAACTGCCAAACCCCTTGAAACTGCCATATTTTTTAACAAAGAGTTGCAAGTGAACAAAGCAAATTAGAGAATAATAGTAAATTGGAACGTTATTGACAAATGTCTGCTCTATTTAAAGTATGAAAGTTTCATTTTGAATTTGCGGTCCATTTAATGACAGAAGCATGCTGGGATTGTGATTAAAGGAAGAGACACTAACAATAACTACCATGTTATGCACCTTATATTTTGGCAGATAGTGTTCTCTGATATGATTATACAAAGCCAGGTATTTGGAGGGTATTAAAGGAACAGTCTGCACCTTAGTCATCTTAAAGTCTTACCTTAGATTAAGCTGCAAATAGCCTCCTGCACAAGGCCGGATTGGTCTACCAGGATACCGGGAGATTTCCTGGTGGGCTGAAGCAGCTGGGCTGGAAAGCTACAATTTAAAGGAGTCATTAATGGATTAAATTGGGCTTTAGAGTACATATAACAACAATCTGACACTTTTTTTTTAAAACAAATATAATTCTGAAACAAAATATTGGGCTAAGGAGTTCAACAGACTGTCAATGCTATTCGCCAGATCGTGATGTCATCAGTGGGCGGAGCTTGACAGCCATTTCAATGTGACCAGAAACAATAGTCATTTTAAAATAGCTTTTTTACTGTTCCTGCTGCATGATATAGAGAATATGCAGGAGGCTATTTGCAGCTTAATCTAAAGTAAGACTTTAAGATGACTAATGTATAGACTGTCCCTTTAATCTTAAAAGGGGAGAGAATATAATGGTTATGAGGAAGCTTTGCTAAACAGTATGAAATAAATGCACCCCCATCACTACTGTACCTCTTTTTGGCTTTTGTATTTTGTTTTCACCTTCCCCCATTTCATTTTAGTTCAAATTTTCTCCTTTCTCCCAGTGTTTCTCAAAGGTAGATGATGAAACAAATATTTTCTCTCATGACTCAGATAGAGCATACAAATTTAAACATTCCAATTTACTTTGATGATCAAATTTGCGCCATTCACTTGCTATCCTTTGTTGAAGGAGCAGCAATGCACTACTGGGAGCTAGCTGAGCAAATCAGGTGGCACAGAGGCATATATGTGGAGCAAATCAGCAGCTAGCTAGGTATGCTTGTCAACAAAAGGATACCAGAGAGAACTAAGCAAATTAGACAAAAGTAAATTAGAAAATTGAAAATTTAAAAATCACATGCTCTATCTGAATCATAAAATCTTGAATTTCAACTTTACCCTCCCTTTAAATAACTCTTCCTGTTTCTTCCACATCTTCCTCATTCTTTCATCTCAATTTTCTCTCTGCTTCCTCCCCACACCTCTCTTTTTTTTAACCCTTTCAGCATTCATCTTTTTCCTCCTATTATGATTACGATTAATTTGTCCCCTCCGCTTCTATATACCACTGATTGCGCTCTCTGCTGGGACGATTTTGTGAACGTTCCCAGCAAAGCAGTTATATGAGGTTAATAAGGTGTGAGTTATAGATGTGCTGAAGCTGTTGTGTCGTTTGTAAAATAAACATTTATTATGGCGACAAGAATTAAAGGCACAGTCTAGTCAGAATGAAACTTTCATGATTCAGATAGGGCAGTAATTTTAAACAACTTTCCGATTTACTTTTATCATCAATTTTGCTTTGTTCTCTTGGTATTCTTAGTTGAAAGCTAAACCTAGGTAGTCATAATATCTTAGCCCTTGAAAGCCCATTCTTATCTGAAATCACAACTAGAGAACGTTAGTTCATGTGTGCCATATAGATAACATTGAGCTCACGCCTATGGAGTTACCTAGGAGTCTGCACTGATTGGCTAAAATGCAAGTCTGTCAAAAGAACTGAAATAAGGGGGCAGTTTGCAGAGGCTTAGATACAAGGTAATCACAGAGGTAAAAAGTGTATTAAAGTGATGGTAAATATAACTATACTCGAGTTTATAATTTATAAGTATTACTCAATATAAGCACAGTGATGCTTTTGTTTTTTTTAAATAAACGTTTTTTCTTACAAAATCTTCATTTATAAATGTGCTCCGTTACCTGCTCCCCGACTGCCTCCCTGTGAGAATTTCAGAAATCTCTATTTGATTGACAGGTGCATCATCCAATCAGGACCGCACCATACGCCCTATGTAAATCTGTTATTAGCACACTCCCGTGCTCAGAGTTTTAAATGGCATCAGCAGAACTTCAACTGCGCAAGTGCAGTTGCAGCCACGATATCGCAAATGCTTACAGTAAACAGTGAATTTCCCTGTCACTGTGCTAAGAGGTGAAATAAAAATGACCTGAGCTTTCTTCCACGTTTTCACATAACTGATACAAGAATCTTGGCCTTTCAGGCTAAAAAATTGTTTAAAAAATTACTAAATTAAATACATCATAGGCGAGGAATGTTAACATCATTGACTATACTCTTCCTCAATTTTATTTATTTACTTTTTGTATTAACTAATTTATTATTTTTAACGGACAGAAAGGAGTGCAGTGTCCCTAACTTTTGTGGTTATTAACCCCTTAATGACCGAGGACGTGCAGGGTACGTCCTCAAAAAAAAGGCAGTTAACGCCTGAGAACGTACCCTGCACGTCCTCGGTGTGGAAAGCAGCTGAAAGCGATCCTGCTCGCTTCCAGCTGCTTTCCAGTTATTGCAGTGATGCCTCGATATGGAGGCATCCTGCAATAACCTTACATGGCCATCCGATGCAGAGAGAGCCACTCTGTGGCCCTCTCTGCACCGGACATCGATGGCCGGTATCGTTGGTGGGTGGGAGCCGACTTGGGAGGCGGGTGGGCGGCCATCCTTGTGCCGTGTGACGTCAAGGGGGGCGGGACCATCGGGGGCGCGCACGGACGTGCGCGCGTGCACGGAGGGTGGCGGGCGGGCGCGTGCAGGTGGGAACCGCTACACTACGGAATTTTTTTTAAGTAATAAGTGGCCTGATCTTGTTTGTGCAAAAGCATAAAAAAGAGATCGTGGAGGGGTGGGGGGTTGGTTTTGTGTGGGGGGAAGCTACACTACAGAAAAGCTTACAAAATTAAAAATAAAAACATTTTTTCTTCTAAACTGGGTACTGGCAGACAGCAAGATGGCGCCCATTAAGTTAGAGTGGGAAGGTTATGCTGTTTGGGGGGGATCAGTGAGGTTGGGGGCTAAGGGGGGGATCGTACACAGCAGCATATGTAAATATGCTTTTTAAAAAAAAACTAAAAAAAACATTAGGTATTTCTAAACTCAGGACAAAATTTAGAAACTATTTAGCATAGGTGTTTTTTGGTGGTTATAGATATGTAACAGATTTTGGGGGTCAAAGTTAGAAAAAGTATTTTTTTTTTCAATTTTTCCTCATATTTTATATTTTTTTTTTATAGTAAATTATAAGATATGATGAAAATAATGGTATATTTAGAAAGTCCATTTAATGGCGAGAAAAACGGTATATAATATGTGTGGGTACAGTAAATGAGTAAGAGGAAAATTACAGCTAAACAAACACCGCAAAAATGTAAAAATAGCCTTGGTCCCAAACGGACAGAAAATGGAAAAGTGCTGTGGTCATTAAGGGGTTAAACACAGTTCTGTTCAAGCAATAGTTTAGCACATAAGTGTAGTGATGTCGCGAATTGTTCGCCGGCGAATAGTTCCCGGCGAACATAGCTTGTTCGCGTTCGCAACACCGGGCGAACATATGCGATCCGCCCCCTATTCGTCATCATTGAGTAAACTTTGACCCTGTATCTCACAGTCTGCAGACACATTCCAGACAATCAGCAGCAGACCCTCCCTCCCAGACCCTCCCAGCTCCTGGACAGCAGCCATTTTAGATTCATTCGGAAGCTGCTTTCTTAGTGAGAGGAGGGACAGTGTAGCTGCTGCTGATTTAATAGGGAAATTGATAGCTAGGCTAGTGTATTCAGTGTCCACTACAGTCCTGAAGGACTCGTCTGATTTCTGCTGTAAGGACAGCACCCCAAAAAGCCCTTTTTAGGGCTAGAACATCAGTCTGTTTTTTGTTTTTTTTCCTGTGTAATCTAATTGCAGTTGCCTGCCTGCCAGCGTGTATGCCAGGCTCACAGCGTATACTGTGCCCACTTGCCCAGTGCCACAACTCATATCTGGTGTAACAGTAGTGTAAATTTAAAAAAAAAAAAAACTTTTTTGACTGTGAAACATCAGTCTGCTTGTGTAATCTAATTGCAGTTGCCTGCCTGCCTGCCAGCGTGTGTGCCAGGCCCACTTGCCCAGTGCCACCACTCATATCTGGTGTAACAGTAGTGTAAATTTATAAAAAAAAATATTTTTTGACTGTGAAACATCAGTCTGCTAGTGTAATCTAATTGCAGTTGCCTGCCTGCCAGCGTGTGTGCCGGGCCCACTTGCCCAGTGCCACCACTCATATCTGGTGTAACAGTAGTGTAAATTTAAAAAATGAAACTTTTTTGACTGTGAAAAATCAGTCTGCTAGTGTAATCTAATTGCAGTTGCCTGCCTGTCTGCCAGCATGTGTGCCAGGCTCACAGCGTATACTGTGCCCACTTGCCCAGTGTTGTGCCATGCATGGCACATGTGTGTAATCTGATCGTACAACGCTTTGTGCATAAGTACCCAGGCTTACAGGACATCCTGAAGCAGGCCAGGAAGGTGTGTGGCCATTTCAGGCGTTCCTACACGGCCATGGCGCACTTTTCAGATATCCAGCGGCGAAACAACATGCCAGTGAGGCGCTTGATTTGCGACAGCCCAACACGTTGGAATTCAACACTCCTAATGTTCGACCGCCTGATCCAACAAGAAAAAGCCGTTAACGAGTATTTGTATGACCGGGGTGCTAGGACAGCCTCTGTGGAGCTGGGAATTTTTTTGCCACGTTACTGGACGCTCATGCGCAATGCTGGTTGAGGAGGTGACAAACATAGTCAGTCACACTGAAGGCACCATCAGCGACATCATACCATTTGTTTTCTTCCTGGAGCGTGCCCTGCGAAGAGTGCTGGATCAGGCTGTAGATGAGCGTGAAGAGGAAGAGTTGTGGTCACCATCACCACCAGAAACAGCCTTATCAGCATTGCTTGCTGGACCAGCGGCAACGCTGGAAGAGGATTGTGAGGAAAAGGAGTCAGAGGAGGAATGTGGCTTTGAGGAGGAGGAGGAAGACCAACCACAACAGGTATCCCAGGGTGCTCGTTGTCACCTATCTGGTACCTATGGTGTTGTACGTGGCTGGGGGGAAGAAGATACTTTCAGTGAGATCACTGAGGACGAGGAACGGGACATGAGTAGCTCGGCATCCAACCTTGTGCAAATGGGGTCTTTCATGCTGTTGTGCCTGTTGAGGGACCCTCGTATAAAAAAGCTGAAGGAGAACGACCTGTACTGGGTGTCCACGCTACTAGATCCCCGGTATAAGCATAAAGTGCCTGAAATGTTACCGAATTACCGCAAGTCGGAAAGGATGCAGCAGTTCCAAAATAAATTAAAAAATATGCTTTACACAGCATATAAGGGTGAATCTAACAGGGGAAGAGGTGAAAGTAATCCTCCGACTCCCACAACCACGCCGGCAAGGACAGGACGCTTTACAGACGTGTTGTTGATGGAGGACATGCAGAGCTTTTTAAGTCCTATGCATCGCCACAGCCCTTCGGGGTCCACCCTCAGAGAACGACTCGACCGACAGGTAGCAGACTACTTGCCTTAACTGCAGATCTCGACACTCTGAGGAGCGATGAACCCCTTGACTACTGGGTGTGCAGGCTTGACCTGTGGCCTGAGCTATCCCAATTTGCGATAGAACTTCTGGCCTGCCCCGCTTCAAGTGTCCTGTCAGAAAGGACCTTCAGTGCAGCAGGAGGTATTGTCACTGAGAAGAGAACTCGTCTAGGTCAAAAAAGTCTAGATTACCTCACCTTTATTAAGATGAATGAGGGATGGATCCCGAAGGGACTGAAATTGGGCGATACATTTGAGTAAAAAAGGCCTGATGAGATGAGCTGCCTTGGGCTAAAAATGGTCCACACGCTGCTGTATTTTATCTTCGAATGCCGGATGACTTGCGTGACTTATCCGCCACCAACTAGGGTTCAAGCCGCAATGTTTTAGGGCACTTTCTGCCTGGGAAACAAACATCAATTTTTCTGGTCGCTGCTACAGCAGCGGCTGCAACAATACCTAGTTTTTCAGGCATGTGTACATGCCACATTTTTCTGGCCTCTGGTGCTGCACTGTGGCTTCAAAAACCAAACCAAAAAAAAGGCACGTAACAGGGATTAAACTGATCGGAATAGTACTACTTAACACACCACTCCTATCTGGTGGCACATTAGATTGCATGCGCAGTGCCCCAAATTTGAAGTAGGAGGACCGACCAAGCATCTTTTTCCATCTCCCAGTTCCTAAAATCCATGCCATATACACGTCCCCTGATATGGGACGTAACAGGGATTAAACTGATCAGAATAGTACTACTTGACACACCACTCATATCTGGTGGCACAGTAGATTGCACGCGGTGCTCTGACAAAATGCAGAAGGACATTTGGCAGACGGACATTTGGCCGACAGACAGAAAGCTAAAGAATGTTCCAATTTCGGCCGAGGGCAGATACGTTCCAGAGTGCTCTGTTCTAATCAGAGCCTCGGGCGCCGCAACTGCCTCTGGGAACCTTACCATGGGTCCCAGACCGCACGTCTTGTAATTCTCTGTCTGGGAAATTATCTATCTATTTATCTATCAAATCTATCTATCTATCGTATCTATCAAATGTATCTATTGCATCTATTGATCTATCTATCTAATCTATGTATCTATCTATCTATCTATCTATCAAATCTATCTATCTCGTGGCCGGACTGTTATCTGACAGCCACTTGTGTTTCGGCCATGCCATATACATATTCATGTCATATACACGTCCCCTGATAGGGGACGTAACAGGGATTAAACTGATCAGAATAGTACTACTTAACACACCACTCATATCTGGTGGCACAGTAGATTGCACGCGCAGTGCCCCAAATTTGAAGTAGGAGGACCGACCAAGCATCTTTTTCCATCTCCCGGTTCCTAAAATCCATGCCATATACACGTCCCCTGATAGAGGACATAACAGGGATTAAACTGATCAGAATAGTACTACTTAACACACCACTCATATCTGGTGGCACAGTAGATTGCACGCGGTGCTCTGACAAAATGCAGACGGACATTTGGCAGACTGACATTTGGCCGACAGACAGAAAGCTAAAGAATGTTCCGATTTCGGCCGAGAGCAGATACGTTCCAGAGTGCTCTGTTCTAATCAGAGCCTTGGGCGCCGCAACTGCCTCTGGGAACCTTACCATGGGTCCTAGACCGCACGTCTTGTAATTCTCTGTCTGGGAAATGATCTATCTATCAAATCTATCTATCTATCTATCGTATCTATCAAATGTATCTATTGCATCTATTGATCTATCTATCTAATCTATGTATCTATCAAATCTATCTATCTCGTGGCAGGACTGTTATCTGACAGCCACTTGTGTTTCGGCCATGCCATATACATATCCATGCCATATACACGTCCCCTGATAGGGGACGTAACAGGGATTAAACTGATCAGAATACTACTACTTAACACACCACTCATATCTAGTGGCACAGTAGATTGCATGCGCAGTGCCCCAAATTTGAAGTAGGAGGACCGACCAAGCATCTTTTGTCATCTCCCGGTTCCTAAAATCCATGCCATATACACGTCCCCTGATAGGGGACGTAACAGGGATTAAACTGATCAGAATAGTACTACTTAACACACCACTCATATCTGGTGGCACAGTAGATTGCACGCGCAGTGCCCCAAATTTGAAGTAGGAGGACCGACCAAGCATCTTTTTCCATCTCCCGGTTCCTAAAATCCATGCCATATACACGTCCCCTGATAGGGGACGTAACAGGGATTAAACTGATCAGAATAGTACTACTTAACACACCACTCATATCTGGTGGCACAGTAGATTGCACGCGCAGTGCCCCAAATTTGAAGTAGGAGGACCGACCAAGCATCTTTTTCCATCTCCCGGTTCCTAAAATCCATGCCATATACACGTCCCCTGATAGGGGACATAACAGGGATTAAAATGATAGGAATAGTACTACTTAACACACCTTATAATAACGCAGAGAGAGGCAACGCAGAGAGAGGAGTCTGAAGAAGAGGAGTCAGAGGAGGAAGGTAGCTTTGAGGAGGTGGAAGACCAAACACAGCAGGCGTCCCAGGGGGCTTGTCACCTTTCGGGGACCCTTGGTGTTGTACGTGGCTGGGTGGAGGAAGAGACCTTCAATGACATCAGTGAGGACAAGGAACGGGACATGGCTAGCTTGGTATCCAACCTTGTGCAAATGGGGAGTTTGCGGTTGCGCAAATGGACTGTTTGCAGTTGTTTGCGGTGCGTTAAAGGGACAGTCTAGGCCAAAATAAACTTTCATGATTCAGATAGAGCATGTCATTTTAAACAATTTTCCAAATGACTTTTATCACCAATTTTGCTTTGTTCTCTTGGTATTCTTAGTTGAAAGCTTAACCTAGGAGGTTCATATGCTAATTTCTTAGACCTTGAAGCCCACCTCTTTCAGATTGCATTTTAACAGTTTTTCACCACTAGAGGGTGTTAGTTCACATATTTCATATAGATAACACTGTGCTCGTGCACAAGAAGTTATCTGGGAGCAGGCACTGATTGGCTAGACTGCAAGTCTGTCAAAAGAACTGAAAAAAGGGGCAGTTTGCAGAGGCTTAGATACAAGATAATCACAGAGGTTAAAAGTATATTATTATAAATGTGTTAGTTATGCAAAACTGGGAAATGGGAAATAAAGGGATTATCTATCTTTTAAAACAATAAAAATTCTGGTGTAGACTGTCCCTTTAAACGGGGAGTTTGGTCTGTCACTGTGAAGCGGGCGTAACCCTTACACTACCTGATCGATACAACATCATACCTGATGTTTTAAAGCACGTTATTCCAAACAATTTAGGAATGTTAGGTGATTTATGCCCTTTATGGATTAAAACCAGACTCTGCATCAACTATGTAATTTTCCATGGGAGTTTTGCCATGGATCCCCCTCCGGCATGCCACAGTCCAGGTGTTAGTCCCCTTGAAACAACTTTTCCATCACTATTGTGGCCAGAAAGAGTCCCTGTGGGTTTTAAAATTCGCCTGCCTATTGAAGTCAATGGCGGTTCGCCCGTTCGCAAACAGTTGTGGAAGTTTGCGTCCGGCGTTCGCAAACACAAAATTTTAGGTTCGCGACATCAATACATAAGTGCATAAATGAACAAAAAGGAGCAATAATTAAATGCACTTATGTGCTAAACTATTGCTTGAACAGAACTGTGTTTAATAACCACAAAAGTTAGGGACACTGCACTCCTTTCTGTCAGTTAAAAATAATAAATTAGTTAATACAAAAAGTAAATAAATAAAATTGAGGAAGAGTATAGTCAGTGATGTTAACATTCCTCGCCTATGATGTATTTAATTTAGTAATTTTTTAAACAATTTTTTTTCGCCTGAAAGGCCAAGATTCTTGTATCAGTTATGTGAAAACGTGGAAGAAAGCTCAGGTCATTTTTATTTCACCTCTTAGCACAGTGACAGGGAAATTCACTGTTTACTAAAAGCATTGGCGAGATCGTGGCTGCAACTGCACTTGCGCAGTTGAAGTTCTGCTGATGCCATTTAAAACTCTGAGCACGGGAGTGTGCTAATAACAGATTTACATAGGGCGTATGGTGCGGTCCTGATTGGATGATGCACCTGTCAATCAAATAGAGATTTCTGAAATTCTCACAGGGAGGCAGTCGGGGAGCAGGTAACGGAGCACATTTATAAATGAAGATTTTGTAAGAAAAAAACGTTTATTTAAAAAAAACAAAAGCATCACTGTGCTTATATTGAGTAATACTTATAAATATAAACTCGAGTATAGTTATATTTACCATCACTTTAATATAACCGTGTTTGTTATGCAAAACTGGGGAATGGGTAATAAAGGGATTATCTAACTTTTTAAACAATAAAAATTCTGGTTTAGACTGTCCCTTTAAGGTGAACACGTTCCCTAATGCAGAGAACTGCATTGATTAACTCAAACAAAAACAGTTAGGAGCACCAAAAAGCAAGTGAAAAAGCAAAATTTATTTACAGTTGATTTAAACATGAGGGTTAATTAACCCCAGGGTAAGAGTGTGAAAACAGAAAACAATAAACAGAGAACAAAAACGGCTGACCAGTTTCGGCGTCTGCCTTAATCCTAGCCTGCTTAAAAAGTGATTGGAAATTCACAATTTAAAAACCCTTCTCTGTGTTTCCATTGGGTGTGGAGTACACACCCTTCAAGTAATTAACCAATGTCAAACTTCAACTTGATTTAGTTAAATTTATTCAGACACCTGTTTCCCTACTGACACACTGTTAATAGGTGTGGCGATTTTGGATTAGCTAACTTGAAGTCTTTTATTTTGTTGTGAACTTTCAAATGCTATCATCCAAAACTGCATAAAAGTGCTCCTCGTCACATCTATTTAGCCAGAAAGTGTGGTGTTCATAATAAGACATTATGCTTATATAACCAAAGTTTGTATTTTTGTAGTCTCATTTGTCAATTTTTAAGTTCTCTTTTATCTACCTCATCTTGGTAAAAGGAAAGAAAGAAATGTTACCTGGGACCGCCAGGATCAGAAATTGCCCACTGACTGTTGTGTATGTGACCTCAAGACCTGGGATGTGATTGCGGTTCTTAGATTACGTGTGTGTTTGTTTGTATGCTGGAGTGACGTGTGGTACACACCTCTATTTTGACCCTATGGGCTTTCGTTCCCCTCAGATGCCAAAGCTAAACTACGCCTCTATCTCGAGTGATGTACGCTAAGGGGGTGTGTTGAGTACCTTTTATTAAGTGTTGATCGAATTTACTGGAGGGATTACTCTAACCAAATACCCTCCCTTGATATAAGGAACGTTATTCCCAGTAGGTGTGTAAAAATGATCTGGATCTAGACCCTTGTTATACATCCCATACTGGGTATACGAAACCGTATATACTGCAAGTTTCTTAGCTGCGGGCGATTCAGACTCGTCATTATGTTACGTGTGAACAGTAATTTCAGTCCATCTAGATACATGTATGAATTTAGATTAGTGAATGGATTGTATACGTGTACTGTGTTGCTAGACTCCTTGTTGACATGTTGTAAACCACTGTGCTGGCACTTTAACCCTGAATAACCTCCATATACTGAATTACTATAGTAAACGCACCTTCTCTATATTCATAACCAGTGTAAGATATGGAGGGGTTGGGGGGGGTTGTGGGTCTGTGGGGACTTGGGGAATGGGGAAGTGGGGAGTTTGGGGGGGGGGAGAGAAGGGGGAAAGGAATTGAAGAGTTTAGTATGGGCCTAAGGGGTGGGAAGCTAAAGCTACCAAAAGTTAATTAAATCAAACTCTGAATTAAGACCCTCTGGAAACCTGGTTCTCAACCGAAAAATCCAGAAGGCCTCCCTTTCACCCAGTTTACGGGTTCTATCGAGCCCTTTGTTTTGTACTGGTACCCTCTCAATGATGGTCCACGAGAAGTACCTGGGATCTTTTTGGTGTAACCCCGAAAAGTGATTAATCAGAGGGGTAGTTAGCTCCCCTGCTCTTATATCAGCCAGATGTTCCTTTATTCTAACTCGCGCCTCTCTGGTCGTGAGACCTACATATTGGAGGGCACAATGTGTGCATGAAATTAGATACACCACGAAGTTTGACCGGCAATTTAGGCACAGTCTCTTCTGGAAGGTTTCACCCGTTACCAGGGACCTAAATGTGTCTCCCACTACCACTCTCTCACATGCTTTACATGAAAGATAGTTGCACCTATAGGTACCATTGAGTCTTAACCAGGTCGAGCCACTGGTTTCTTCCTGTCTCAGTTTAGTGGGGGCTATTATGTTGCCTATCGTACGATTCCTTTTGTAAGCGAATCGTATGCCCTCATTCACTATATCTTTCAAAGCATCATCAGCCAAGAGAAGTTGATAGTTGTTTTTGATTAACTGGCATATCTGGTGGTACTGCAGTGAGTAATCTGTTGTAAATTGAATTCTACTACCTTCATTTAGTTGTTCCCACCAGTTCTTATCTTTTCTCCTGTTCCTATTTTTGTTCTCCGGCTTTCTTTTAGATTGTTCTAGTAACCGGGCCCTGTCCAATCTACTGACTAGATCTCTTTCTCTTGTGACTATCGACTTACAGTACCCTCTTTCTAGCAACCTAGTTTCGAGTTCATCTGCTTGTTTTTCATATGTGTGTTGACTGGTGCAGTTTCTTCTCAAACGGATGAACTGCCCTCTCGCTACCCCTTTAAAAACTCTCCTTGGGTGGCAGCTTGTTGCATGGAGGAGTGAGTTACCTGAAATCGGTTTCCGATAGGTTTCAGTCATGATTTTTTGTCCTGTCTGGCCCTTCAGTGTAATGTCAAGGAAGTTAACCGTATGTTCCTGAACCTCTGAAGTGAAGCTGATCCCTACTGTATTCTGGTTTAGATTCTTAATAAAGTCATCTAGATCCTCTCTTGAACCCTCCCAGATAAACAACAGATCGTCTATGAACCGTTTCAGCCGTTTTTGTTCTCTGTTTATTGTTTTCTGTTTTCACACTCTTACCCTGGGGTTAATTAACCCTCATGTTTAAATTAACTGTAAATAAATTTTGCTTTTTCACTTGCTTTTTGGTGCTCCTAACTGTTTTTGTTTGAGAGATTTTGAGGCCATTGTGAGCACACACAGCGAGTTGAAAACACTTTTTAAATCCCCTATTGCGGAGGCTTGGCATTTCCCAGCTTGGACACTCACCAGCAGCAAAGAGGAGTATCACAACATTATCAACAGCACCGCAAGGACATATGAGACAGATCAACCTGAAACAGGACTGTGGTGAGTCTGTTTATGATATATACATATGTGATACCATTTGAACTGCGTATATTGAAGACATCCTTATTTCTATTTTTATCTTGCTATTGTCAGGGGACATTGGGGTGGACCCATGGACATAGCATGACCATGAACTCTTGTCTGTATAACCAGGCTGGTTATGTATTGTGATTCATCATTAAATTCACATATGAAAGTTTACACCACGTACACACCCAACCACAGCACCCCTTCTTTTCTCTGACTGCATTGATTAACCCCTTAACTGATACACAGACATACAGAGCAGGTATTTACCCTGTATCTGATACACCTAACTACAGAGCAAGGATTAACTTCTTCCCTGACACTAAGACCCATGCAACAGTGATTAAACCCTTCTCTGACACAAAAAACTACAAAGTGGCTATACTGTGTTCCTTAAGAAAAAAATAAATCTGCAGACCAGTGATTAACCTTTTATCTGATACACCTAACTGCAGAGCAATGATTAACCCCCTTCCCTGACACATAGGCCCATGCAACAGTAATTAGACCCTTCTATTACAGAGAAGCCTGCAAAGTGTATATACAGTACTGCCGTCCTTGATAGAAAGATCTGTAAAACAGTGATTAACCCTTTATCTTATACACCTAACTGCAGACCAATGATTAACCCCTTCCCTGACACACAGACCAATGCAACAGTGATTTAAACCCTTCTATGCCATAGAAAAACTGGCTAGAATATTGCAAACTCGTTAACGTATTCCCCCAAAGACTTAAATGGAGCACAAAAAGTGGGGGGGGGGGGGGAACTAACATCAAACAAGTCGTGCAAACCTGATTTTGCTTTCTCAAGTGTGCTATTCCGACATGAAAATATGCATATTTCACACTCCAGTTAGCCCCTGGACATCGCGCAGCATAGGGGGAAGGGGCCTTTGATCCTTGCTAACTACAGAGCAAAGATTAACTTCTTCCCTGACACTAAGACCCATGCAACAGTGATTAAACCCTTCTCTGACACAAAAAACTACAAAGTGGCTATACTGTGTTCCTTAAGAAAAAAATAAATCTGCAGACCAGTGATTAACCTTTTATCTGATATACCTAACTGCAGAGCAATGATTAACCCCCTTCCCTGGCACACAGGCCCATGCAACAGTGATTAAACCCTTCTATTACAGAGAAGCCTGCAAAGTGTATATACAGTACTGCCGTCCTTGATACAAAGATCTGTAAAACAGTGATTAACCCTTTATCTTATACACCTAACTGCAGACCAATGATTACAGACCAATGCAACCAGACCAATGCAACAGTGATTTAAACTCTTCTATGCCATAGAAAAACTGGCTACAATATTGCAAACTCGTTAACGTATTCCCCAAAGACTTCAATGGAGCACGAAAAGTGGGTGGGGGGGGGGGAAACTAACATCAAATAAGTCTTGCAAACCTGATTTTGCTTTCTCAAGTGTGCTATTCCGACATGAAAATATGCATATTTCACACTCCAGTTAGCCCCTGGACATCGCGCAGCATAGGGGGAAGGGGCCTTTGACCCCTGGGAGGAGACAGGCCCCATGATGCTGCAAAAGGGGTGCGTATTAAGGAGGCCGGTATTTAAGGGAAGGCTCGGCAGCCATCTTAGCGGCAGAAAACTTTTCAAAGTTGCCCTCCCATATTTTGAGGTTTGCTTTGATTGTCACAGTGGGGGGCGGGTGTTAGTTCCCTCACATAAGCAAGTTGACTACGGCCATAAGTGAATGGGTTAACCTCCCCACCGGGTGGGAGAGCAGGTTAAATAGCTTATTGGACACAGGGTTCCTTGGAGCTGTGGGTAACATAACGGACTTATTGTAAGTCCAGGTAATTAAAGTACGGCCTGGTCAACAAGAAAAGGGAGGATGAAGGTTTACGAATGGGACTAGCATTTCCGGGTTGTGTTCTAGCTGGTTCTAGTTAATAAAGTTTATATATGGTTATAAAGAGTTATTTATTTATGTTTTCTTAAAGGGACACTGAAGCCACATTTTTTCTGTTGTGATTCAGATAGAGCATGCAAGTTTAAGCAACTTTCTAATTTACTCCTATTATCAGTTTTTCATCATTCTCTTGCTATCTTTATTTGAAAAAGAAGGCATCTAAGCTTTTTTTTTTGGTTCAGACATTTGGACAGCACTTTTTTATTGGTGGATGAATTTATCCACCAATCAGCAAGAACAGCCCAGGTTGCTCACCAAAAATGGGCCGGCATCTAAACTTACATTCTTGCGTTTCAAATAAAGATACCAAGAGAATGAAGACAATTTGATAATAGGAGTAAATTAGAAAGTTGCTTAAAATTGCATGCTCTATCTGAATCACGAAAGAATTTTTTTTGGGTTTAGTGTCCCTTTAACCCCTTAATGACCACAGCACTTTCCATTTTCTGTCCGTTTGGGACCAAGGCTATTTTTACATTTCTGCTGTGTTTGTGTTTAGCTGTAATTTTCCTCTTACTTATTTACTGTACCCACACATATTATATATCGTTTTTCTCGCCATTAAATGGACTTTCTAAAGATACCATTATTTTCATCATATCTTATAATTTACTATAAAAAAATTATAAAATATGAGGAAAAAAATGGAAAAAACACACTTTTTCTAACATTGATCCCCAAAATCTGTTACACATCTACAACCACCAAAAACTCCCATGCTAAATAGTTTCTAAATTTTGTCCAGAGTTTAGAAATACCCAATGTTTACATGTTCTTTGCTTTTTTTGCAAGTTATAGGGCAATAAATACATGTAGCACTTTGCTATTTCCAAACCACTTTTTTTCAAAATTAGCGCTAGTTACATTGGGACACTGATATCTTTCAGGAATCCCTGAATATCCCCTGACATGTATATATTTTTTTTTAGAAGACATCCCAAAGTATTGATCTAGGCCCATTTTCGTATATTTCATGCCACCATTTCACCGCCAAATGCCATCAAATAAAAAAAATCGTTCACTTTTTCACAAATTTTTTCACAAACTTTAGGTTTCTCACTGAAATTATTTACAAACAACTTCTGCAATTATGGCATAAATGGTTGTAAATGCTTCTCTGGGATCCCCTTTGTTCAGAAATAGCAGACATATATGGCTTTGGCGTTGCTTTTTGGTAATTAGAAGGCTGCTAAATGCCACTGTGCACCACACGTGTATTATGCCCAGCAGTGAAGGGGTTAGTTAGGGAGCATGTAGGGAGCTTGTAGGGTTAATTTTAGCTTTAGTGTAGTGCAGTAGACAACCCCAAGTATTGATCTAGGCACATTTTGGTATATTTCATGCCACCATTTCACCGCCAAATGCGATCAAATTGAAAAAACGCTACATTTTTCACAATTTTATGTTTCTCACTGAAATTATTTACTAACAGCTTGTGCAATTATGGCACACATGGTTGTAAATGCTTCTCTAGGATCCCCTTTGTTCAGAAATAGCAGACATATATGACTTTGGCGTTGCTTTTTGGTAATTAGAAGGCCGCTAAATGCTGCTGCGCATCACACGTGTATTATGGCTAGCAGTGAAGGGGTTAATTAGGTAGCTTATAAGGAGCTTGCAGGGTTAATTTTAGCTTTAGTGTAGAGATCAGCCTCCCACCTGACACATCACACCCCCTGATCCCTCCCAAACAGCTGTCTTCCCTCCCCCACTCCACAATTGTCCCCGCCATCTTAAGTACTGGCAGAAAGTCTGCCAGTACTAAAATAAAAGTTTTTTTTTTTTTTGTTTAAAAAAATAATAATTCTGCTGTGTAGGACCCCTCCCCCTTAGCCCCAACCTCCCTGATCCCCCCAAACAGCTCTCTACCCCCCTCCTCTGCCTTATTGTGCACCATATTGGGTACTGGCAGCTGTCTGCCAGTACCCAGTTTGAAATCAAAAGTTTATTTTAAGATTTTCTGTAGTGTAGCTTACCCCCCTTAACACCCAACCCCCCACCCTCTCCCAGATCATTAATATTTTTTATTCCCACCCTCTCTCCCACTGATTCCCACCTTGTGCCTCTTCCACTTCAATTCTAACTTTTGGCAGTTTGACACGTGCACGTGCGCACACGCGATCCCGCCCCCTCCTCTACTGATAGCCGCCCACTCGCCTCCCTGGACACGCTCCCACCCACCAACGATCATAGCCGATGCAGAGAGGGCCACAGAGTGGCTCTCTCTGCATCGGACTGCTTAAAAAAGTTATTGCAGGATGCCTCTATATCGAGGCATCACTGCAATAACATGAAAGCAGCTGGAAGTGATCAGGATCGCTTCCACTGCTTTCAAAGACCAACGACGTGCAGGGTACGTCCTTGGTCGTTAAGGACATTTTTTTGGAGGACGTACCCTGCACGTTGTTGGTCATTAAGGGGTTAAAATGGTTATTTATTAAAAGACTGTGGCCAGAATTTTACCAAAGAACAAGTCTCAGTTTATGTATTTATTTATAGTGGAAGGTTAAAGGTAAACAAGGTTTAAAGAGGACGAAATGTTGACGAGTCATGGGGTCAAATGTTCTTCCTATTTATTCATAAATACATATATATACAGTATATATATATATATATATATATATATATATATATATATATATATATATATATATATATATATATATATATATATATATATATATATATATATATATATATATATATATATAGCCAAGAACAAGCGGGGGTATATGCACTCTCACCAAATACCATCAACTGCCAGGGTGCTATGTAGGAAAATTCATCAGCAAAATTGAAAAAAGCACTCACTGGTCAGATAGCTTATCCAAACAAAATTTATTAGGGACGTTTCGGGACAGATAGCGTCCCTTCCTCTGACCAACAGAAACTACAAGCAAACAAACTAATAAAGGCCTGTTAAACCCTCCCCTAGCAAGGCCACCAATGAATGGAGGCCGTGTGCAAACACCTCAAGACTGTACCAAATGACAGAAAAATGTGCTATTATAATGAATATCTCATGCTAAATATAAAACTCGTGTAGCAGGTGCATATCAATCATAAGTAAATGTTTAAAGTGAACAATAGTGCAACAAACTTTAGTGTACAAAAATTATATATATATCCCTCATATATAGTCCATGAAAATATATCCCTGGCGTAGTGGGAGCCCACAAATGGAACGTTCCAACTTCAGGAGACACACGCCCCCATTGGAGTAAATAATGCCCAGCCAGTATTAGATCTGAACGATCAAATCAAAAACCATCACCTAGATAAATATAAATATAAATAAATCAAAATCGAAGTGAAACCAATATATCCCTAGTCTGCAGCACACAGCTGTCTCTATCACGGCCAAGACCACTTGATGCTTACGTGATCTGACAGTTTGCAGAGAGGATCGCGGTGAGGTTCAGCCACTCCTACCTGACTCACATTGGTTAAGTGTCAAAACAATAACAAACCCCTGATAGGCTCACAGCAGTACTGGGAGTACACAACTAAACTCACCATGCTGATCGCAGTGACAGATCACCTAAAACACAAAAATACTGTACAAGTATACTGGTGTCCCACTATACTGTGAGTGACGAAAAAGTGTACACCAAGTCCAACGAAATTTATACAAAGGAAACCGCTATATATATATATTTGGGCCGATTACAATGATATTGAGTCACATTCACTCGCATCTGACACCAGATTTTCAGTGAGGTGACCAAGGACATTAGCGTGTCTCCATCGCCGTGAACATCTAACTACATCTACGCGATCTGTCAATATGAGGAGCCGGTCACAGTGAAAATCAACCACACCCCCCGGCATCCCATTGGTTAGCGGCTAAACAACAACAAGCCACTGATAGTTTCACAGCTGTGAAGGGAGTGTATTAGTGAGCTCTCCCTGTGTGTCATAATACCACATAACATCCTCGCAGAGTAAAGACCCATCAGATCCATGTATATTCATGTGTATTCGGCTATGTGTATCATGTAACTTATTTTATTGTATCCCACAAAATGTGGGCGGACATCACAAATTGATGGCATCTAAATGCAAAGGAACACAAAAAATCCCAGTTCAATGTGCAAAGATAAACAAAAGCCATCAAAGATTGAAAAAATGGCAACATAAACACAAAGTCCGCATAACCACTATTTGCATTCTAATATCAAAGGGTCTTTATGACATCATTAGACTGACACCCAGTTACACCATACCCAGGAACCCAGCGTTATAGTTTCTATCAATATCATATCAATACCGAAACATAAGGGCAAAATATACATCGTAAACAATTTGGGTGGCCCCCAATAATGGAAAACCCACCAGAAGGGCTCAACCACCGCCAGGTAAAATAAAGTCAGGACAAGATAAACCAATAATAATTGGGAAATGGTGTGCACACAAAACAACAATATAACTATAAACACCGATCATCATATAAAATGACCCCTAAAGAGGGCCAAAAATTAAAAACAATTGGTCCTATACATAGATCAGTATAATGTAAAACATATTACAGCAGTTCTAATAGACTAATAATCCAAAATCAATGTTACACTGATATAAGAAAAAATAAAAAGGAAAAGGAAAAATAAAAATAAATAAAAAGAAAAAGAAAAAGAAAAAAAAGAAAAAAAGAGAAAAAAGAAGAAAAAAGAAAAAAAGAGAAAGAAAAAAGAACAAAGGAAAGAAGCAAGAAAAGAAGCAAGAAAAAAAAGGAGAAAGAAAGAGAAGAAGAAAGGAGGGAAAAAAAGAAAAGAGAAGAAAAAAGGAAAAAAGGAAGAAGAGAAGAAAAAGGTAAATGGAATCATAAGCTCTCATCCAGGCAAGGATCATGGACCCTCATAAGGGGTAGATCATAGGTCATCATTACTCCTGCTAGGAAGGACTATCATCATGTTTACATATTCAGTCCTTCCGATTATAGATCATCATTATTCCTCATAGGAAAGACTGCCATCCTGTTTGTATATTGAGTCCTCCAGGGGCTAAAGTTCCAAGTTCATGAATCCATCTTGCTTCTTTCTGAAGAAGAATCTTTGCTCTGTTTCCACCTCTGTTTGGAACTGGAACATGATCAATTATACGAAAACGTAGATCTGTGACAGTATGATGATCTTTCAAGAAATGTCGTGCTACTGGTTGTTCTACCTTGTTATCCTTCAGGGCAGCTCTAATGGCTGACCGATGGTTCGCCATCCGAGTCCGGGCGTCGTCAATGGTCTTGCCCACGTAAAATAATCCACATGGGCAGTTCAAAAGGTAGATGATGTATGTAGTTGTACAGGTCAAGAAGTATTTAATGTTATACTTTTTCCGTCTTTCCGGATGTTGGAACGTCTTGCCTGCATGCATACTGTTACAGGTCACGCAGCCCAAACATTTAAAGCAACCGTTTTTTCGTTTTAGCCAAGAATCTTTATCAGTAGGTGAATGGTAGTCAGCTTTCATTAGAAGGTCCTTCAGGCTCTTCCCTCTCCTGTAAGCCAGTCGTGGAGCATTCCAATGTGTAAATGGCAAAGACCCATCGGCCTGGATCAGTCTCCATTCTTCCTTAATGGCCTTCGCAAGGAGATGTTGGTCCGGGGTATATGTTGTCACAAAAGTGAGTTGTGGCATCTTTTCGATTGTGTGTGTCATGTCATCTGATCCTCCATTCACTGCTTGGTCACGCATTGAGCGTAAAAAAGGCTTTTTGTAACCCCGTTGTGCAAATCTGTCAATCATTTCATTCATCTGTGTATCGCACTTTATTGTATCCGTATTGTTACGGATCACCCTCTGAAATTGAGCTTTAGGGATGTTCCGAATTAATGATGCTTGGTGGCAACTGTCAGCGTGTAATATAGAGTTACGATCCGTTTTCTTCCTGAATAAGGTAGTTCCTAATGTTCCATTGGTTTTATATACTCTCACATCAAGGTAGTCGACAGATGTATAATCAGCTACATGTTGGAATCTGATGGTGCTATTGATCATGTTTAAAGATTCAATCCAAGTGTTGAATGACTCCATACCATCTTGCCAGACCAGGAACAAATCATCTATATATCTGCGATAAAATTTTATGGCAGGATTATCATATATTCGCATTTGGATGGTTTCATATTCAGCCATAAATAAATTCGCCAGCGATGGGGCCAAATTGGACCCCATCGCTGTACCTTCTATCTGTAGGTAGAATTTTTTATCAAATCTAAAGAAGTTTTCTCTTAAACAGATAGACAACAATTCCAGGAGAACTTCCTCTGGAGGACCAACATACGGAGTACGTCTCAAGCTAGTAGCCACTGCTGCTATCCCTAATGTGTGAGGGATAACAGTGTATAGGCTTGAAACGTCCATTGTCACCAATAGGTCATTATCAGTGATATCTCTTAGTTCCAATATGTCCCGTATGAACGTGGATGAATCACGTGTGTAGGATCTCATACATTGTACAATGGGTTGTAGGTAATGGTCAGTGTAGATTGCCAAAGATTGTAAAAGCGAACCCCTCGCCGAGACGATCGGTCTGCCTGGTGGGTTGTGCAGATCTTTCTTTCATGTAATTAGCAAGAGTCCATGAGCTAGTGACGTATGGGATATACATTCCTACCAGGAGGGGCAAAGTTTCCCAAACCTCAAAATGCCTATAAATACACCCCTCACCACACCCACAATTCAGTTTTACAAACTTTGCCTCCGATGGAGGTGGTGAAGTAAGTTTGTGCGAGATTCTACGTTGATATGCGCTCCGCAGCAAGTTGGAGCCCGGTTTTCCTCTCAGCGTGCAGTGAATGTCAGAGGGATGTGAGGAGAGTATTGCCTATTTGAATGCAGTGATCTCCTTCTACGGGGTCTATTTCATAGGTTCTCTGTTATCGGTCGTAGAGATTCATCTCTTACCTCCCTTTTCAGATCGACGATATACTCTTATATATACCATTACCTCTGCTGATTCTCGTTTCAGTACTGGTTTGGCTTTCTACAAACATGTAGATGAGTGTCCTGGGGTAAGTAAATCTTATTTTCTGTGACACTCTAAGCTATGGTTGGGCACTTTGTTTATAAAGTTCTAAATATATGTATTCAAACATTTATTTGCCTTGACTCAGAATGTTCAACTTTCCTTATTTTTCAGACAGTCAGTTTCATATTTGGGATTATGCATTTAAATTATTCATTTTTTCTTACCTTCAAAAATTTGACTCTTTTTCCCTGTGGGCTGTTAGGCTCGCGGGGGCTGAAAATGCTTCATTTTATTGCGTCATTCTTGGCGCGGACTTTTTTGGCGCAAAAATTCTTTTCCGTTTCCGGCGTCAAACGTGTCGCCGGAAGTTGCGTCATTTTTTTACGTTATTTTGCGCCAAAAATGTCGGCGTTGCGGATGTGGCGTCATTTTTGGCGCCAAAAGCATTTAGGCGCCAAATAATGTGGGCGTCTTATTTGGCGCTAAAAAATATGGGCGTCGCTTTTGTCTCCACATTATTTAAGTCTCATTTTTTATTGCTTCTGGTTGCTAGAAGCTTGTTCTTTGGCATTTTTTCCCATTCCTGAAACTGTCATTTAAGGAATTTGTTCAATTTTGCTTTATATGTTGTTTTTTCTCTTACATATTGCAAGATGTCTCACGTTGCATCTGAGTCAGAAGATACTACAGGAAAATCGCTGTCTAGTGCTGGATCTACCAAAGCTAAGTGTATCTGCTGTAAACTTTTGGTAGCTATTCCTCCGGCTGTTGCTTGTATTAATTGTCATGACAAACTTGTTAATGCAGATAATATTTCCTTTAGTAAAGTACCATTGTCTGTTGCAGTTCCTTCAACATCTAAGGTGCAGAATGTTCCTGATAACATAAGAGATTTTGTTTCTGAATCCATTAAGAAGGCTATGTCTGTTATTTCTCCTTCTAGTAAACGTAAAAAATCTTTTAAAACTTCTCTCCCTACAGATGAATTTTTAAATGAACATCATCATCATTCTGATTCTGATGACTCTTCTGGTTCAGAGGATTCTGTCTCAGAGATTGATGCTGATAAATCTTCATATTTATTTAAAATGGAATTTATTCGTTCTTTACTTAAAGAAGTACTAATTGCTTTAGAAATAGAGGATTCTGGTCCTCTTGATACTAATTCTAAACGTTTGGATAAGGTATTTAAATCTCCTGTCGTTATTCCAGAAGTTTTTACTGTTCCTAATGCTATTTCTGCAGTAATTTCCAAAGAATGGGATAAATTGGGTAATTCATTTACTCCTTCTAAACGTTTTAAGCAATTATATCCTGTGCCGTCTGACAGATTAGAATTTTGGGACAAAATCCCTAAAGTTGATGGGGCTATTTCTACCCTTGCTAAACGTACTACTATTCCTACGTCAGATGGTACTTCGTTTAAGGATCCTTTAGATAGGAAAATTGAATCCTTTCTAAGAAAAGCTTATCTGTGTTCAGGTAATCTTCTTAGACCTGCTATATCTTTGGCTGATGTTGCTGCAGCTTCAACTTTTTGGTTGGAAACTTTAGCGCAACAAGTAGCAGATCATGATTCTCATGATATTATTATTCTTCTTCAGCATGCTAATAATTTTATCTGTGATGCCATTTTTTATATTATCAGAGTTGATGTCAGGTTTATGTCTCTAGCTATTTTAGCTAGAAGAGCTTTATGGCTTAAGACTTGGAATGCTGATATGGCTTCTAAATCAACTCTACTTTCCATTTCTTTCCAGGGTAACAAATTATTTGGTTCTCAGTTGGATTCTATTATCTCAACTGTTACTGGTGGGAAAGGAACTTTTTTACCACAGGATAAAAAATCTAAAGGTAAAAACAGGGCTAATAATCGTTTTCGTTCCTTTCGTTTCAATAAAGAACAAAAGCCTAATCCTTTATCCTCAGGAGCAGTTTCAGTTTGGAAACCATCTCCAGTCTGGAATAAATCCAAGCCTGCTAGAAAGGCAAAGCCTGCTTCTAAGTCCTCATGAAGGTGCGGCCCTCATTCCAGCTCAGCTGGTAGGGGGCAGGTTACGTTTTTTCAAAGGAATTTGGATCAATTCTGTTCACAATCTTTGGATTCAGAACATTGTTTCAGAAGGGTACAGAATTGGTTTCAAGATGAGACCTCCTGCAAAGAGATTTTTTCTTTCCCGTGTCCCAGTAAATCCAGTGAAAGCTCAAGCATTTCTGAATTGTGTTTCAGATCTAGAGTTGGCTGGAGTAATTATGCCAGTTCCAGTTCCGGAACAGGGGATGGGGTTTTATTCAAATCTCTTCGTTGTACCAAAGAAGGAGAATTCCTTCAGACCAGTTCTGGATCTAAAAATATTGAATCGTTATGTAAGGATACCAACGTTCAAGATGGTAACTGTAAGGACTATCTTGCCTTTTGTTCAGCAAGGGCATTATATGTCCACAATAGATTTACAGGATGCATATCTGCATATTCCGATTCATCCAGATCATTATCAGTTCCTGAGATTCTCTTTTCTGGACAAGCATTACCAGTTTGTGGCTCTGCCGTTTGGCCTAGCTACAGCTCCAAGAATTTTTACAAAGGTTCTCGGTGCCCTTCTGTCTGTAATCAGAGAACAGGGTATTGTGGTATTTCCTTATTTGGACGATATCTTGGTACTTGCTCAGTCTTTACATTTAGCAGAATCTCATACGAATCGACTTGTGTTGTTTCTTCAAGATCATGGTTGGAGGATCAATTTACCAAAAAGTTCATTGATTCCTCAGACAAGGGTAACCTTTCTGGGTTTCCAGATAGATTCAGTGTCCATGACTCTGTCTTTAACAGACAAGAGACGTCTAAAATTGATTTCAGCTTGTCGAAACCTTCAGTCACAATCATTCCCTTCGGTAGCCTTATGCATGGAAATTCTAGGTCTTATGACTGCTGCATCGGACGCGATCCCCTTTGCTCGTTTTCACATGCGGCCTCTTCAGCTCTGTATGCTGAATCAATGGTGCAGGGATTACACAAAGATATCTCAATTAATATCTTTAAAACCGATTGTACGACACTCTCTAACGTGGTGGACAGATCACCATCGTTTAATTCAGGGGGCTTCTTTTGTGCTTCCGACCTGGACTGTAATTTTAACAGATGCAAGTCTCACAGGTTGGGGAGCTGTGTGGGGATCTCTGACGGCACAAGGAGTTTGGGAATCTCAGGAGGTGAGATTACCGATCAATATTTTGGAACTCCGTGCAATTTTCAGAGCTCTTCAGTTTTGGCCTCTTCTGAAGAGAGAATCGTTCATTTGTTTTCAGACAGACAATGTCACAACTGTGGCATACATCAATCATCAAGGAGGGACTCACAGTCCTCTGGCTATGAAAGAAGTATCTCGAATTTTGGTTTGGGCGGAATCCAGCTCCTGTCTAATCTCTGCGGTTCATATCCCAGGTGTAGACAATTGGGAAGCGGATTATCTCAGTCGCCAAACGTTGCATCCGGGCGAATGGTCTCTTCACCCAGAGGTATTTCTTCAGATTGTTCAAATGTGGGAACTTCCAGAAATAGATCTGATGGCGTCTCATCTAAACAAGAAACTTCCCAGATATCTGTCCAGATCCCGGGATCCTCAGGCGGAGGCAGTGGATGCATTATCACTTCCTTGGAAGTATCATCCTGCCTATATCTTTCCGCCTCTAGTTCTTCTTCCAAGAGTAATCTCCAAGATTCTGAAGGAATGCTCGTTTGTTCTGCTGGTAGCTCCGGCATGGCCTCACAGGTTTTGGTATGCAGATCTTGTCCGGATGGCCTCTTGCCAACCGTGGACTCTTCCGTTAAGACCAGACCTTCTGTCACAAGGTCCTTTTTTCCATCAGGATCTGAAATCCTTAAATTTAAAGGTATGGAGATTGAACGCTTGATTCTTGGTCAAAGAGGTTTCTCTGACTCTGTGATTAATACTATGTTACAGGCTCGTAAATCTGTATCTCGAGAGATATATTATAGAGTCTGGAAGACTTATATTTCTTGGTGTCTTTCTCATCATTTTTCTTGGCATTCTTTTAGAATACCGAGAATTTTACAGTTTCTTCAGGATGGTTTAGATAAGGGTTTGTCTGCAAGTTCCTTGAAAGGACAAATCTCTGCTCTTTCTGTTCTTTTTCACAGAAAGATTGCTATTCTTCCTGATATTCATTGTTTTGTACAAGCTTTGGTTCGTATAAAACCTGTCATTAAGTCAATTTCTCCTCCTTGGAGTTTGAATTTGGTTCTGGGAGCTCTTCAAGCTCCTCCCTTTGAACCTATGCATTCATTGGACATTAAATTACTTTCTTGGAAAGTTTTGTTCCTTTTGGCCATCTCTTCTGCCAGAAGAGTTTCTGAATTATCTGCTCTTTCTTGTGAGTCTCCTTTTCTGATTTTTCATCAGGATAAGGCGGTGTTGCGAACTTCTTTTGAATTTTTACCTAAAGTTGTGAATTCAAACAACATTAGTAGATAAATTGTGGTTCCTTCTTTATGTCCTAATCCTAAGAATTCTAAGGAGAAATCATTGCATTCTTTGGATGTTGTTAGAGCTTTGAAATATTATGTTGAAGCTACTAAGTCTTTCCGAAAGACTTCTAGTCTATTTGTTATTTTTTCCAGTTCTAGAAAAGGCCAGAAAGCTTCTGCCATTTCTTTGGCATCTTGGTTGAAATCTTTAATTCATCTTGCCTATGTTGAGTCGGGTAAAACTCCGCCTCAGAGGATTACAGCTCATTCTACCAGGTCAGTTTCTACTTCCTGGGCGTTTAGGAATGAAGCTTCGGTTGATCAGATTTGCAAAGCAGCAACTTGGTCCTCTTTGCATACTTTTACTAAATTCTACCATTTTGATGTATTTTCTTCTTCTGAAGCAGTTTTTGGTAGAAAAGTACTTCAGGCAGCGGTTTCAGTCTGAATCTTCTGCTTATGTTTTTCATTAAACTTTATTTTGGGTGTGGATTATTTTCAGCAGGAATTGGCTGTCTTTATTTTATCCCTCCCTCTCTAGTGACTCTTGTGTGGAAAGATCCACATCTTGGGTAATCATTATCCCATACGTCACTAGCTCATGGACTCTTGCTAATTACATGAAAGAAAACATAATTTATGTAAGAACTTACCTGATAAATTCATTTCTTTCATATTAGCAAGAGTCCATGAGGCCCGCCCTTTTTTTGTGGTGGTTATGATTTTTGTATAAAGCACAATTATTCCAATTCCTTATTTTATATGCTTTCGCACTTTTTTATCACCCCACTTCTTGGCTATTCGTTAAACTGAATTGTGGGTGTGGTGAGGGGTGTATTTATAGGCATTTTGAGGTTTGGGAAACTTTGCCCCTCCTGGTAGGAATGTATATCCCATACGTCACTAGCTCATGGACTCTTGCTAATATGAAAGAAATGAATTTATCAGGTAAGTTCTTACATAAATTATGTTTTATGGACCTTAGGCAACGTATAGAGAACCGGGGTAATGGGAAAGTCTCTTTTCAGGAATCTTGCTTCATGCTCCGAAATCATGCCTGTCTCTTTCCATGTCAAAATTTTGTGGTCAATCTCACGTTTCAGTTTCGATGTAGGATCACCAGGTAAAATCTTGTAGGTAGTGGTGTCTGAGAGTTGACGAAGAATTTCAGTTTTGTAATCGTCTGCGTTCATGACCACAACCCCACCACCCTTATCTGCAGGGCGAATCACGATGGTCTCATCTTCACTGAGTGTTTTCAGAGCTTTTTGTTCATCTTTCGTTAGATTGTTTCTCCTGTGGTTCGCTAGATCTTGGTTAATCCTAGTCAGATAATTGGTGTATGCTGTAATCGAGGGGTTGTTCGAAGAAGAATCAAAAGTACCCGGGGTTCTAAAGTGTATTGTTTCATCATTGTTCTCACTCTTGAAGAATTCTTTAAGGCGCATCTTTCTGCCAAATTTTTGTATATCAATAAAGGAATCAAAAGAGTTCCTCCTTTTGGTGGGAACAAATGATAGACCCTTTTGTAACAGGGGACGGGGTTACAAAAAGCCTTTTTTACGCTCAATGCGTGACCAAGCAGTGAATGGAGGATCAGATGACATGACACACACAATCGAAAAGATGCCACAACTCACTTTTGTGACAACATATACCCCGGACCAACATCTCCTTGCGAAGGCCATTAAGGAAGAATGGAGACTGATCCAGGCCGATGGGTCTTTGCCATTTACACATTGGAATGCTCCACGACTGGCTTACAGGAGAGGGAAGAGCCTGAAGGACCTTCTAATGAAAGCTGACTACCATTCACCTACTGATAAAGATTCTTGGCTAAAACGAAAAAACGGTTGCTTTAAATGTTTGGGCTGCGTGACCTGTAACAGTATGCATGCAGGCAAGACGTTCCAACATCCGGAAAGACGGAAAAAGTACAACATTAAATACTTCTTGACCTGTACAACTACATACATCATCTACCTTTTGAACTGCCCATGTGGATTATTTTACGTGGGCAAGACCATTGACGACGCCCGGACTCGGATGGCGAACCATCGGTCAGCCATTAGAGCTGCCCTGAAGGATAACAAGGCAGAACAACCAGTAGCACAACATTTCTTGAAAAATCATCATACTGTCACAGATCTACGTTTTCGTATAATTGATCATGTTCCAGTTCCAAACAGAGGTGGAAACAGAGCAAAGATTCTTCTTCAGAAAGAAGCAAGATGGATTCATGAACTTGGAACTTTAGCCCCTGGAGGACTCAATATACAAACAGGATGGCAGTCTTTCCTATGAGGAATAATGATGATCTATAATCGGAAGGACTGAATATGTAAACATGATGATAGTCCTTCCTAGCAGGAGTAATGATGACCTATGATCTACCCCTTATGAGGGTCCATGATCCTTGCCTGGATGAGAGCTTATGATTCTATTTACCTTTTTCTTCTCTTCTTCCTTTTTTCCTTTTTTCTTCTCTTTTCTTTTTTTCCCTCCTTTCTTCTTCTTTTTCTTTCTCCTTTTTTTTCTTGCTTCTTTTCTTGCTTCTTTCCTTTGTTCTTTTTTCTTTTTCTTTTTTTCTTTTTTCTTTTTCTTTCTCTTTTTTTCTTTTTTCTTCTTTTTTCTCTTTTTTTCTTTTTTTCTTTTTATTTATTTTTATTTTTCCTTTTCCTTTTTATTTTTTCTTATATCAGTGTAACATTGATTTTGGATTATTAGTCTATTAGAACTGCTGTAATATGTTTTACATTATACTGATCTATGTATAGGACCAATTGTTTTTCATTTTTAGCCCTCTTTAGGGGTCATTTTATATGATGATCGGTGTTTATTGTTATATTGTTGTTTTGTGTGCACACCATTTCACAATTATTATTGGTTTATCTTGTCCTGACTTTATTTTACCTGGCGGTGGTTGAGCCCTTATGGTGGGTGGGTGGTTTTTCCATTATTGGGGGCCACCCAAATTGTTTACGATGTATATTTTGCCCTTATGTTTCGGTATTGATATGATATTGATAGAAACTATAACGCTGGGTTCCTGGGTATGGTGTAACTGGGTGTCAGTCTAATGATGTCATAAAGACCCTTTGATATTAGAATGCAAATAGTGGTTATACGGACTTTGTGTTTATGTTGCCATTTTTTCAATCTTTGATGGCTTTTGTTTATCTTTGCACATTGAACTGGGATTTTTTGTGTTCCTTTGCATTTAGATGCCATCAATTTGTGATGTCCGCCCACATTTTGTGGGATACAATAAAATAAGTTACATGATACACATAGCCGAATACACATGAATATACATGGATCTGATGGGTCTTTACTCTGCAAGGATGTTATGTGGTATTATGACACACAGGGAGAGCTCACTAATACACTCCCTTCACAGCTGTGAACCTATCAGTGGCTTGTTGTTGTTTAGCCGCTAACCAATGGGATGCCGGGGGGGTGTGGTTGATCTTCACTGTGACCGGCTCCTCATATTGACAGATTGCGTAGATGTAGTTAGATGTTCACGGCGATGGAGACACGCTAATGTCCTTGGTCACCTCACTGAAAATCTGGTGTCAGATGCGAGTGAATGTGACTCAATATCATTGTAATCGGCCCAAATATATATATATATAGCGGTTTCCTTTGTATAAATTTCGTTGGACTTGGTGTACACTTTTTCGTCACTCACAGTATAGTGGGGACACCAGTATACTTGTACAGTATTTTTGTGTTTTAGGTGATCTGTCACTGCGATCAGCATGGTGAGTTTAGTTGTGTACTCCAACTACTGCTGTGAGCCTATCAGGGGTTTGTTATTGTTTTGACACTTAACCAATGTGAGTCAGGTAGGAGTGGCTGAACCTCACCGCGATCCTCTCTGCAAACTGTCAGATCACGTAAGCATCAAGTGGTCTTGGCCGTGATAGAGACAGCTGTGTGCTGCAGACTAGGGATATATTGGTTTCACTTCGATTTTGATTTATTTATATTTATATTTATCTAGGTGATGGTTTTTGATTTGATCGTTCAGATCTAATACTGGCTGGGCATTATTTACTCCAATGGGGGCGTGTGTCTCCTGAAGTTGGAACGTTCCATTTGTGGGCTCCCACTACGCCAGGGATATATTTTCATGGACTATATATGAGGGATATATATATAATTTTTGTACACTAAAGTTTGTTGCACTATTGTTCACTTTAAACATTTACTTATGATTGATATGCACCTGCTACACGAGTTTTATATTTAGCATGAGATATTCATTATAATAGCACATTTTTCTGTCATTTGGTACAGTCTTGAGGTGTTTGCACACGGCCTCCATTCATTGGTGGCCTTGCTAGGGGAGGGTTTAACAGGCCTTTATTAGTTTGTTTGCTTGTAGTTTCTGTTGGTCAGAGGAAGGGACACTATCTGTCCCGAAACGTCCCTAATAAATTTTGTTTGGATAAGCTATCTGAAGACCAGTGAGTGCTTTTTTCAATTTTGCTGATATATATATATATATATATATATATATATATATATATATATATATATATATATATATATATATATCAAAATAACAAGAGTATTGCATTCAGCAATGATACTTTTTTTATTATTGGACTAACTATACATTTATAAGATGACAAGCTTTCGGAAGAGTTCCTTCCTTTATCAAGTCTGAAGCAATACTAACTAATTCAATGGAATTTACAGATTGTATCTTAAAACACAGAATAGCTAAGAAGACAGTGCAGGGAGAGGAGGAGGTGTCGTAAAAATCATGAGGGGGGCTTAGGTAACAGGCAGACAGTGTCCAGTGTAGGAGAACAGACAGGGGAAATATATAGCTTTACATAGAGCATATACTGACATAAAGTTATATATCAACATTGAATCAATATCTATAGAGATGTGAAATTGTATAAACAGGGGGAATACAAAAGTTAAGAAAAGACAAAAGTGTGGACATAGGCTTACCTGTGTACCTATGTATAAAGAATGTGGAATATACAATGTAATTGACTAAATGAAAGTACATTACAAAAAATTTTGATAATGTGTTAAGAATCCAGAGTCCACATTTAGTCCAGAATTAAACAGGTTGAAGTGCATTATCATTTTCATTTCAAAGGTTTTTCTTTCCATGGTGTTATTGAAGTTGCCTCTGAGAATTTTGATTTTGAGGTTTTGGATGGAGTGGTCAGGTTGGGTGAAATGGTGACCAACAGGGGTGCAGTATTTTGTTTCACAGTGGTTTTTGATTGAGTGTCTGTGTAAGTTCATTCGAAGGTGCAGTTTTTGGCTTGTTTCTCCAATATAGCATCCCATTTCACATGCAGTGCAATGTATCATGTATACCACATTTGCAGATATACATGAATATGCCCCTTTAATGTTGTAAGATTTATTATTGTGATTTGCTGTGCTGCTTTCACAAACGTGTTGACACCGTTTGCAGCGAGCTTTATAGCAGCACTTGGTTCCATTCTGAGTGTTCTTTTTCTCAAGGGGTAGCTTCCTATGTACCAGTTTCTGCTTTAGGTTAGGTGCTTGTCTGTATGCCAGGATTGGGGGTTTTGGAAAGATTTTTTTGAGTGTGGGATCCTCTAAGAGTAGTGGCTGTAAGTCTTTTATGATTTTTCGTATCCCTTCCACAGCAGGGTTGTATTTGACTACTAGTGGTATACGTGATATGTTTTTCTTCTCCCTGTATTGTAGTAAGTGTTCACGTGGGGTATTGAGGGCAGAGTTAATTTTTTTATTTATAATCCTTGTTTTGTAACCTTTTTCTCTGAATGATTGGGACAATGTGATGAGGTGTTTGTCACGGTCCTTGGTATCTGAACAAATTCTGTGGTATCTTGTAGCCTGACTGTAGATTATGGATTTTTTAATGTGATTGGGGTGGGAGCTGGAGCTGTGGAGGTAGCTGCATCTATCTGTTGGTTTCCTGTATACAGATGAGTGCAGTTTGCCATTTGTGATGGATATTGTTGTATCCAGGAAGTTGACACAGTCTCTAGAAAAGTTCATTAACCTAAAGCAGAAACTGGTACATAGGAAGCTACCCCTTGAGAAAAAGAACACTCAGAATGGAACCAAGTGCTGCTATAAAGCTCGCTGCAAACTGTGTCAACACGTTTGTGAAAGCAGCACAGCAAATCACAATAATAAATCTTACAACATTAAAGGGGCATATTCATGTATATCTGCAAATGTGGTATACATGATACATTGCACTGCATGTGAAATGGGATGCTATATTGGAGAAACAAGCCAAAAACTGCACCTTCGAATGAACTTACACAGACACTCAATCAAAAACTACTGTGAAACAAAATACTGCACCCCTGTTGGTCACCATTTCACCCAACCTGACCACTCCATCCAAAACCTCAAAATCAAAATTCTCAGAGGCAACTTCAATAACACCATGGAAAGAAAAACCTTTGAAATGAAAATGATAATGCACTTCAACCTGTTTAATTCTGGACTAAATGTGGACTCTGGATTCTTAACACATTATCAAAATTTTTTGTAATGTACTTTCATTTAGTCAATTACATTGTATATTCCACATTCTTTATACATAGGTACACAGGTAAGCCTATGTCCACACTTTTGTCTTTTCTTAACTTTTGTATTCCCCCTGTTTATACAATTTCACATCTCTATAGATATTGATTCAATGTTGATATATAACTTTATGTCAGTATATGCTCTATGTAAAGCTATATATTTCCCCTGTCTGTTCTCCTACACTGGACACTGTCTGCCTGTTACCTAAGCCCCCCTCATGATTTTTACGACACCTCCTCCTCTCCCTGCACTGTCTTCTTAGCTATTCTGTGTTTTAAGATACAATCTGTAAATTCCATTGAATTAGTTAGTATTGCTTCAGACTTGATAAAGGAAGGAACTCTTCCGAAAGCTTGTCATCTTATAAATGTATAGTTAGTCCAATAAAAAAAGTATCATTGCTCAATGCAATACTCTTGTTATTTTGATATCTAAATCTCTGGACTAACATGGCTACTCCAATCAACGTATATATATATATATATATATATATATGACGAAATGAAGGATGCACTCGCCGGGAATTGAAAACGGCAGTATTCTTTAATACATAATTGGGTGACGTTTTGGGGAGTTTATCCCTGTCCTCAGACGTAGGTGTTGATGTTGGTATTCCTCCTGTATTATTTAAATGATGTATCATATGTTGGTCACACCCAATGTGGAGTCAGCTCTTTGCCAGGTCAACGAACTGGATACAAACTTTCACTGTGAACAAGAATCACAAAACAAAGGCGCCTCCTAGTGTGATATAGTTGAGACAAATGAATTATATGATTGCCAAATGAATACTCACAAGTGGAGCAGCACCCAATTGTGCTAAGTCAGACAGACTGGGAACTTGCAGTGTTCCAGCTCACTGGCACAGCAAGGATACTGGTCACCCCGGTGTCCTCAATGGGTGAAATAAGCTCAAACTCTCAGAAAAGGTTAAAAAATTCCACAATTTAATTGTATAGATAAAATACAGAGGTCAACCATATGACTCTGATAATTAAAATCACAGATAGTAACGCATTTCTCAAACTGTTTCATTATATGACTATATAGAATTGCTAAGTATGTGAAACGATTCTCCAGACATATAAAGTTATCACATGACCCTCTAGACATCACATGGTTAAAAATCCCATGGTTCTCATATGACTCTAGATTTGATAGGGATGTCAAATTATTCTCTAGATTTTTTCAGTTGTCACATGACCATATAGATATCACATATTTGTCACATGACTCTAAAAACCACATGGTTCTAATATGACTCTAGAATTCTCGGGGATGTGAAATTATTTTCTAGATATTTACAGTTTTCACATGATCCTCTAGATATCACATGGTTGTCACATGACTTTCTTAATATCACATGCTTGTCATATGACTCTTTAGATTTGAAAAGTATGTGAAATGACTCTAGATATATACAATTGTCACATGGCACTCTAAATATCATATATTTGTCAGAGGACTCTAAAAAAATTAATATGGTTGTTATACAACTCTTTAGAAAATGATTCTCAAGATAAATACAGTTGTCACATGACGCTCAACAAATCATATGGTTGTCATATGACTTTTTAGAATTGCTAAGGATGCGTAATGATTCATTAGATATTTACAGTTGTCACATAATACTCTAGATATCACATAGTTGTCACATGACTCTAAATATCACATGGTTGTCATATGACTCTTTAGAATTGAAAAGGATGTGAAATGATTCTCTAGATATTTAAAGTTGTCACATGATCCTCTAGATATCACATGGTTGTCGCATGACTCTATAAATATCCCGTTATCATATGACTGTTTAGAATTAAAAATAAGGTGAAATAATTCTCCAGATATATACGGTTGTCAAATGACCTTCTAAATATCACCTTTGATATCATGGACTGAACGTTAGGCGTACCGGGCAAATGCCCGGTAGGCAGCGCTGTAGTTTAGCCCTGCTCACCGCAACTGCATTATTTAAAGGGACACTGAACCCAAAATTTTTCTTTTGTAATTCAGAAAGAGCATGCAATTTTAAGCAACTTTCTAATTTACTCCTATTATTAATTTTTCTTTGTTCTCTTGCTATCATTATTTGAAAAAGGCATCTAAGCTTTTTTTTGGTTTCAGTACTCTGGATAGCACTTTTTTATTGGTGGATGAATTTATCCAACAATCAGCAAGGACAACCCAGGTTGTTCACCAAAAATGGGCCGGCATCTAAACTTACATTCTTGCATTACAAATAAAGATACCA
The DNA here is from genome assembly GCF_027579735.1 of Bombina bombina. Lineage (NCBI taxonomy): Eukaryota > Metazoa > Chordata > Amphibia > Anura > Bombinatoridae > Bombina > Bombina bombina. The sequence goes on along the minus strand of NC_069505.1, from coordinate 484,547,397 downwards.
AGAGAATGAAGAATATTTGATAATAGGAGTAAATTAGAAAGTTGCTTAAAATTTCATGCTCAATCTGAATCACGAAAGAAAAATTTTGGCTACAGTGTCCCTTTAATTAATTATTTGGTCAATAAAAATTTTGTTGTGAATTAAATTATTGTAATGATAAATAATCATTGATTATGTTTATTATGATACTTAAAGGAATGGTAAACTCCGTTATAAGATCCTCTAGTAAACAGTAGTTTGTCATCGAATCAATTTAGTATCTGATTTTCGTTTAAACTATCCTATGTAAAAGTTTAATAAAATCTATTATTTACCGCTATGTTCGCTGCGATCCCCCGCCGGCCCCCCTCACAGCAATAAATCATTGTCTCTGACACGTCCAATGGAAATGCGTGTCTACGGGCTTGGTCTGCTATGTCATTATGGGAGGCAATAGTGTCGCGCTTCCATATGCGCATGCGCAAAATCAATTCCTTTGCAGCATGTCATCAATCAGAAAGATTTAGTTATACACAATGAATGTCCACGATTTCTTTGGCGCATGCGTACTACACTTATCCTTAATTGTATGGCTACGCGAAAGTAAATATTGAATCATTTCCTGCACATTGATTCATTGTTTACTTGTAGCCGATATATTAAGTATTGTTGTTTTTAATATTTTATTCTTATAACAACGATTTTGGCCAAATAGAATTTCATTGTCAATGGCTAAAGTTTATTATTTTTTAGGATTCACATATCGATTAATACGTTTCAAACTAAAATGGCCAACTAAAATATTATTAAGAACGTAAACATTTCAAATTGAACTTTACAGGGAGTGCAGAATTATTAGGCAAATGAGTATTTTGACCACATCATCCTCTTTATGCATGTTGTCTTACTCCAAGCTGTATAGGCTCGAAAACCTACTACCAATTAAGCATATTAGGTGATGTGCATCTCTGTAATGAGAAGGGGTGTGGTCTAATGACATCAACACCCTATATCAGGTGTGCATAATTATTAGGCAACTTCCTTTCCTTTGGCAAAATGGGTCAAAAGAAGGACTTGACAAGCTCAGAAAAGTCAAAAATAGTGAGATATCTTGCAGAGGGATGCAGCACTCTTAAAATTGCAAAGCTTCTGAAGCGTGATCATCGAACAATCAAGCGTTTCATTCAAAATAGTCAACAGGGTCGTAAGAAGCGTGTGGAAAAACCAAGGCGCAAAATAACTGCCCATGAACTGAGAAAAGTCAAGCGTGCAGCTGCCAAGATGCCACTTGCCACCAGTTTGGCCATATTTCAGAGCTGCAACATCACTGGAGTGCCCAAAAGCACAAGGTGTGCAATACTCAGAGACATGGCCAAGGTAAGAAAGGCTGAAAGACGACCACCACTGAACAAGACACACAAGCTGAAACGTCAAGACTGGGCCAAGAAATATCTCAAGACTGATTTTTCTAAGGTTTTATGGACTGATGAAATGAGAGTGAGTCTTGATGGGCCAGATGGATGGGCCCGTGGCTGGATTGGTAAAGGACAGAGAGCTCCAGTCCGACTCAGACGCCAGCAAGGTGGAGGTGGAGTACTGGTTTGGGCTGGTATCATCAAAGATGAGCTTGTGGGGCCTTTTCGGGTTGAGGATGGAGTCAAGCTCAACTCCCAGTCCTACTGCCAGTTTCTGGAAGACACCTTCTTCAAGCAGTGGTACAGGAAGAAGTCTGCATCCTTCAAGAAAAACATGATTTTCATGCAGGACAATGCTCCATCACACGCGTCCAAGTACTCCACAGCGTGACTGGCAAGAAAGGGTATAAAAGAAGAAAATCTAATGACATGGCCTCCTTGTTCCCCTGATATGAACCCCATTGAGAACCTGTGGTCCATCATCAAATGTGAGATTTACAAGGAGGGAAAACAGTACACCTCTCTGAACAGTGACTGGTAAAAATAAATAATTGAAATGGGTATATATTTGTTTTTTGTTAAGTTGCCTAATAATTATGCACAGTAATAGTCACCTGCACACACAGCTATCCCCCTAAAATAGCTATAACTAAAAACAAACTAAAAACTACTTCCAAAACTATTCAGCTTTGATATTAATGAGTTTTTTGGGTTCATTGAGAACATGGTTGTTGTTCAATAATAAAATTAATCCTCAAAAATACAACTTGCCTAATAATTCTGCACTCCCTGTATTAATAAATAATGCATTTTTATTTATCATTGCTGAAAACGGATTAATAATGTATATGGTTTAATACTTACAAATATAATTTAAAATGCTCGTTTTTGATAAGGGGAAGGAACAGAAGTTCTATGCGTTCTTGTGCGCTATCCGTGAACGAAGTAAACAATGAATCTCGTGATTCAATGTTTACCTTGTTCATTAGCAAAGCCGATTTTGCGCATGTGCACTTTAATGCCCATATCGTGAACGCGCAGAACCAGTGACGAAAATGGGAGGTGGGACAGCTGCACACGTCACTGAGCTTAATTTGAAATCTTACATGGGGCGGAGTTTTTACTCGTAAAGGAGACAAATTACAAACGGTAAATAAAATATAAATTCTATATAAAAAAAAAACAAACATTGCGTATTAACTTACAATTACATGTAGTTTACATTGATGCATTGCAATTGGCATTGAGTTTACCATTCCTTTAATAGTTTATGAGTATGCAACATTGCTATATAAATGTAATATTGGTCGGCGGCCGGCTCAGTATTCCTCCGCGCCGTATATGATTACGCCGGCGCTGTACAATCTCATCTTGGTGGGTTGGGCGGGGAAACAGTTACCAGACACATGGGACGCAGCATTGAGTTTAGTCTACAGAGCAACTCAGCAGGTGAGGTTGTGTTGCGTGCCACAATCTGTCATTTGATTTTTTCATTGGAAACTAAATATTTAAATGTCATTATTAGATTTTACGCACATAGCAGTAATGATTAAAAAAAAGGGGAAAATACGCAATTTTTTTTTTACCTCCTCTATGTTGCCTTCAGAAGTATGTCCAGGTGTCAATCCTATCCCTCGACTGATATGTTTAGAATAAGGCTTAATAAATATCTCTGAGTGAGACAGATGTATTCCTTGCGTGGGTGTGATGTAATGATTTTCACTCTGTGGGTGACAGAGAATATTCCTACCCAGGGTGGGACTGGAAGATTTTTCTCTGATTAAAATGGCTGGGATATGTTTTCTTCTTCATGTGGAACTGAGCGATCTTTCTTGCTCACATTGCATTAACAAGTTTTATACTATTAGGATGAGTCATGGTTATAACATAAAAAGCCAAAGAAAAAGTTTTAGTGTAGTGCTCAGAGTATACCATATAGTAAGACAGGACGTTGGAGTGCAGATATAGTTTCAAGCAAGTACTAAATGTCAAAAGAAACCCTGGCAGCTTCAGTGGGTTAGCGGTCAAACAGGTAATATAACGTGTTCACTCCCCCCGCAACATCAAGTGGTCGCCTCTACTCGCCTTTCTTTTCTTCAGTAAATTGCGAGCTCCATCCCAGGGAAACACGGGTCTTACCTGGTGACGTGAACTTCTTTATCCTGTTCCGCTCTTCCCCACCTCCACACTCGCGGACGCTGCTCAGACGGGTAGAAATTTGAATCGGCTCTCCATGAGCCAAAATTCTCCTGCACACTTCCTTTTTTGCCGCTCCTGTAGCAATATAGATACAACAGGCGAACAAAACAATGGGTCCCGGTTCGCTTAAAAGGCAGTTTCTTTATTTCATTATTTAAGAGTAAAACAGGCTCTCCATTAGATAAATACAAAAATGCTCATCAATAGAGGTATTTCCATTGTTGAGCGTTTTTGTATTTATCTAATGGAGAGCCTGTTTTACTCTTAAATAATGAAATAAAGAAACTGCCTTTTAACCCCTTAACGACCGACGACGTACGCCATACGTCCTGAAAAAAAATACACTTAACGACCAAGGATGTGTGGCGTACGTCGTCGGTCTGGAAAGCAGCTGGAAGCGATCCTGATCGCTTCCAGTTGCTTTCCGGTTATTGCAGGATGCCTCGATATCGAAGCATCCTGCAATAACCATTTTTACCCCTCCGGTGCAGAGAGAGACACTCTGTGGCCCTCTCTGCACCGGACATCGATGGCCGCATTAGTTGGTGGGTGGAAGCTGAAGTGGGAGGCGGGTGGGCGGCCATCGATGGGTTCCAAGGCAGAGAGGGGGGCGGGGTCATCGGGGGCGCGCATAGACATGCGCGCGCGTGCACGGGACAGATGGTGGGCGCGTGCATGGGGAGAGAACGGGTGGGAACCGCTACACTGCAGAAAATGAAAGTATAGTAAGTGGGAGAAAGGGGGGAGGGAATGCCCATTGAAATAAAAAAAAGTGATCTGGGAGGAGGTGGGGGGTGGTCTTGGTGGGGGGAAGCTACACTACAGAAAAAAAAACAAATCTAATATATGGTAAACTGGGTACTGGCAGACAGCTGCCAGTACCAAATATGGCTCCCAAGAAGGTAGAGGAGGAGGTTAGAGAGCTGTTTGAGGGGTGGGATCATGGAGGTTGGGGGCTAAGGGGGGACCCTACACAGCAGCATATGTAAATATGCTAAACAAAAACAATTTAAATGCAAAGATTCCTTTTATTTTAGTACTGGCAGACTTTCTGCCAGTACTTAAGATGGCGGGGACAATAGTGGGGTGGGGGAGGGAAGGGAGCTGTTTGGGAGGGATCAGGGGTGTGATGTGTCAGGTGGGAGACTGATCTCTACACTAAAGCTAAAATTAACCCTGCAAGCTCCCTACAAGCTCCCTAATTAACCCCTTCACTGCTAGCCATAATACACGTGTGATGCACAGCGGCATTTAGCAGCCTTCTAATTACCAAAAAGCAACGCCAAAGCCATATATGTCTGCTATTTCTGAACAAAGGGGATCCCAGAGAAGCATTTACAACCATTTGTGCCATAATTGCACAAACTGTTCGTAAATAATTTCAGTGAGAAACCTAAAGATTGTGAAAATATACCAAAATGGGTGTAGATCAATACTTGTGGTTGTCTACTACACTAAAGCTAAAATTAACCCTACAAGCTCCCTACAAGCTCCCTAATTAACCCCTGCACTGCTGGGCATAATACACGTGTGCTGCGCAGCTTCATTTAGCGGCCTTCTAATTACCAAAAAGCAATGCCAAAGCCGTAAATGTCTGCTATTTCTGAACAAAGGGGATCCCAGAGAAGCATTTGCAACCATTTTTGCCATAATTGCACAAGATGTTTGTAAATGATTTCAGTGAGAAACCTAGAATTTGGAAAAATTTTACGTTTTTTTTAATTTAATCGCATTTCGCGGTGAAATGGTGGCATGAAATATACCAAAATGGGTCTAGATCAATACTTTGGGTTGTCTACTACACTACACTAAAGCTAAAATTACCCCAAAAAGCTCTCTACATGCTCCCTGATTAACCCCTTCACTGCTGGGCATAATACACGTGTGGTGCGCAGTGACATTTAGCGGCCTTCTAATTACCAAAAAGCAAAAAGCCAAATATGTCTGCTATTTCTGAACAAAGGGGATCCCAGAGAAAAATTTACAACCATTTATGCCATAATTGCACAAGCTGTTTGTAAATAATTTCAGTGAGAAACCTAAAGTTTGTGAAAAAATTTGTAAAAAAGTGAACGATTTTTTTTATTTGATCGCATTTGGCGGTGAAATGGTCGCATGAAATATACCAAAATGGGCCTAGATCAATACTTTGGGATGTCTTCTAAAAAAAAATATATACATGTCAAGGGATATTCAGGGATTCCTGACAGATATCAGTGTTCCAATGTAACTAGCGCTAAATTTGAAAAAAAAAGTGGTTTGGAAATAGCAAAGTGCTACTTGTATTTATGGCCCTATAACTTGCAAAAAAGCAAAGAACATGTAAACATTGGGTATTTCTAAATTCAGGACAAAATTTAGAAACTATTTAGCATGGGTGTTTTTTGGTGGTTGTAGATGTGCAACAGATTTTGGGGGTCAAAGTAAGAAAAAGTGTGTTTTTTTTCCATTTTTTCCTCATATTTTATAATTTTTTTTATAGTAAATTATAAGATATGATGAAAATAATGGTATCTTGAGAAAGTCCATTTAATGGCGAGAAAAACGGTATATAATATGTGTGGGTACAGTAAATGAGTAAGAGGAAAATTACAGCTAAACACAAACACCGCAAAAATGTAAAAATAGCCTTGGTCCCAAACGGACAGAAAATGGAAAAGTGCTGTGGTCATTAAGGGGTAGAGTTAAGGTCCTATATGGAGAGACTAGAATATGTGTGTTTTTCAGGATAAGTTTGAGACATTCATTGTGCGGCGGACTAGTGGAAATTTGCAGATATTTTTCAAGGGGAGATTGGCGGGTTTGTATACCAGATTCTTATTTTACATAGACTTCTTCAGACCCAACTTTTTTTTTCTTCCACAATTCAGCTAGAGCATGCAATTATAAAATCTTTGCAATTTTCTTCTATTATCTCATTTGTTTTGCTCTTTGGTACCCTTTGTTGAAAAGCATATCTAGGTAGGCTCGGGAGCATATTTCCCTCCTGTCATTGACTCACCAGATGTGTTCAGCTAGCTCCCAGTAGTGTTTTGCTGGTTCTTCAGCAAAGGATCCTAAAAAAATGAAGCCAATTTGAAAACAACAGTAAATTAGAAAGTTCTTTAAAATGTATATGCTATATACTTGCCATGTTTGGTATATGGTTAAGAGGGGGAGTGGGCCTCTTTGTCCTAAAATGTCCAGGCCTTTTTTTTGGTCCCAGTCAGGCCCTGTTTGTCACATGACTCTAAAAAAATCACATGGTTGTCATATGACTCTGTAGAATTTATAGGGATGTCAAATGATTCTCCAGATACATACAGTTGTCACATGACTATCTAGATATCACATGGCTGTCACATGATTCTCAACAAATCATATGGTTGTCATATTTTTTTTTAGAATTGCTAAGAATGTGAAAGGATTCTCTAGTTACAGTTGTCACATGATCCTCTAGATATCACATGGTTGTCACATGACGCTCTAAATATCACATGGTTGTCATATGACTCTTTAGAATTGAAAAGAATGTGAAATGATTATATATATATATATATGTATATATATATATAAAAGTTGTTACATGACTCTCTAAATATCATGTCAAATGACTCACGTGACTATCTAGATATCACATGGTTGTCACATGACCCTCAACAAATCATTTGGTTGTCATATGATTTTTTAGAATTGCTAAGTATGTGAAATGATTCTCTAGATATTTACAGTTGTCACATGACTATCTAGATAGCATATTGTTGTCACATGACCTCAACAAATCATATGTTTCTCATATGACTCTTTTGAATTGAAAAGGATGTGAAATGATTCTCCAGATAAATACAGTTGTCACATGACTATCTAGATATCACATGCTTGTCACATGACCCTTAACAAATCATATGGTTGTCATATGACATTTTAGAATTGCTAAATGATTCTCTAGATATTTACAGTTGTCACATGATCCTCTAGATATCACATGGTTGTCACATGATTCTCTAAATATCACATGGTTGTCATATGACTCTTTAGAATTGAATAGAATTTGAAATGATTCACCAGATATATACAGTTATCACATGACTCTAAATATCACATTTGTCACATGACGCAAAAAAAATCACATGGTTATCATATGACTCTTTAGAATTTATAGGGATGTCAAATGATTGTCCAGATAAAAACAGATGTCACATGACTATCTAGATATCACATGGCTGTCACATGACCCTCAACAAATCATATGATTGCAATATGACTTTTTAGAATTGCTATGGATGTGAAACGATTCTTTAGATATTTATAGTGTTCACATGACTCTCCAAATATCACGTTTATCACATGACTCTAAAAAAAATCAAATGTGTGTCATATGACTCTCCAGAATTTCTAGGGATGTCAAATTATTCTCCAGATAAATACAGTTGTCACATGAATATCAAGATATTTACATAGTTGTCACATGACCCTTAACAAATCATATGATTGTCATATGAATTTTTAGATTTGCTAAGGTTGTGAAACGATTCTCTAGATATCACATGGTTGTCACACGACTCTCTAAATATCACATGCTTGTCATATGACTCTTTAAAATGGAATTCAATGTGAAATTATTCTCCAGATATATACAGTTACCACATGACTCTCTAAAAATCACATGGGTGTCATATGACCCTACATAGCATACACTTACACATGCAGATACACACACACTACATAGCATACACTTATACATGCAGATACACACACACTACATAGCATACACTTATACATGCAGATACACACACACTACATAGCATACACTTACACATGCAGATACACACACACTACATAGCATACACTTACACATGCAGATACACACACACTACATAGCTTACACTTATACATGCAGATACACACACACTACATAGCATACACTTACACATGCAGATACACACACACTACATAGCATACACTTACACATGCAGATACACACACACTACATATCATACACTTATACATGCAGATACACACACACTACATATCATACACTTATACATGCAGATACACAGACACTACATACTATACACTTATACATGCAGATACACACACACTATATAGCATACACGTATACATGCAGATACACACACACTACATAGCATACACTTATACATGCAGATACACACACTACATAGCATACACTTATACATGCAGATACACACACACTATATAGCATACACGTATACATGCAGATACACACACACTACATAGCATACACGTATACATGCAGATACACACACACTACATAGCATACACTTATACATGCAGATACACACACTACATAGCATACACTTACACATGCAGATACACACACACTACATAGCATACACTTATACATGCAGATACACACACACTACATAGCATACACTTATACATGCAGATACACACACACTACATAGCATACACTTATGCATGCAGATACACACACACTACATAGCATACACTTACACATGCACATACACACACACTACATAGCATACACTTACACATGCAGATACACACATACTACATAGCATACACTTACACATGCAGATACACACACACTACATAGCATACACTTACACATGCAGATACACACATACTACATAGCATACACTTACACATGCAGATACACACACACACACACTACATAGCATACACTTATACATGCAGATACACACACACTACATAGCATACACTTATACATGCAGATACACACACACTACATAGCATACACTTATACATGCAGATACACACACACTACATAGCATACACTTATACATGCAGATACACACACACTACATAGCATACACTTATACATGAAGATACACACACTACATAGCATACACTTATACATGCAGATACACAAACACTACATAGCATACACTTATACAGTACAATTATTGTAACACTTGCAACTTTAAGCATTTTAATTCCACTCACTCCTACTTAGAAGCGCTGATTTTTTATTCTGATTTTTTTTTTGTCTAAGGATGTTAAGTGATTCCCTAGATATTCACAGTTATCACATAATCCTCTAGATATCACATGGTTGTCACATGACTCTCTAAATATCACATGCTTGTCATATGATTGTATAAAATGGAATAGAATGTGAAATAATTATCTATATATATATATATATATATATATATATATATACAGTTGTCATGTGACTCTCTAAATATCACATGTTTATCACATGACTATAAAAAAACCACATGGGTGTCATATGACTCTTTAGAATTTTTAGGGATGTCAAATGATTCTCCAGATAAATACAGTTGTCACATGACTATCAAGATATCACATGGTTGTCACATGACCCTCAACAAATCATATGGTTTTCATATAACTTTTTAGAATTGCTAAGGATGTGAAACGATTCTCTAGATATTTACAGTCGTCACATGATCCTCTAAATATCACTTTTTTGTCACATGACTCCCTAAATATCACATGCTTGTCAATTGACTCTTTAGAATAAAAAAGAATGTGAAATGGTTCTTCATATATATATATATATATATATATATATATATATATATATATATATATATATATATATATAAATACAGTTGTCACATGACTCACTAAAGATCATATGTTTATCACATGACTCTAAGAGAATCACATGGGTGTCATATGACTCTTTAGAATTTCTAGGGATGTCAAATGATTCTCCAGATAAATACAGTTGTCACATGACTATCAATATATCACATGGTTGTCACATGACCCTCAAATCATATGGTTGTCATATAACTCTTTAGAATTGCTAAGGATGTGAAATGATTCTCTAGATATTTACAGTTGTCACATAATCCTCTAGATAGCACATGGTTGTCACATGACTCAATAAATATCACATGGGTGTCATATGACTCTTTAGAATTGCTAAGGATGTGAAATGATTCTCTAGATATATACAGTTGTCACATAATCCTCTAGATATCACATGGTTGTCACATGACTCTCTAAATATCACATGCTTGTCATATGACTCTGGAGAATGGAAAAGAATGTGAAATTATTCTCCAGATATATACAGTTGTCACATGACTCTCTAAAGATCACATGTTTATCACATGACTAAGAAAATCACATGGTTGTCATATGACTCTTTAGAATTGGTAAGGATGTGAAACGATTCTCTAGACATTTACAGTTGTCACTTGATCCTCTAGATATCACATGGTTGTCACATGACCCTCTAAATATCACATGCTTGCCATATGACTCTTTAGAATTGAAAATAACATGAAATTATTCTCCAGATATATACAGTTGTCACATGACTGTCCAAAGATCACATGTTTATCACATGACTCTAAAAAAATCACATGGGTGTCAAATGGGTGTCAAATGGGTGTCAAATGACTTTTTAGAAATTCTAGGGATATCAAATGATTCTCCAGATAAATACAGTTGTCACATGACTATCTACATATCACATGGCTGTCACATGACCCTCAACAAATCATATGGTTGTCATATGACTTTTTATAATTGCTAAGCATGTGAAATGATTCTATAGATATTTACAGTTGTCACATGATCCTCTAGATAGCACATGGTTGTCACATGGCTCTCTACATATCACATGTTTGTCATATGACTCTTTAAAATGGAATAGAATATAAAATGAGATTTATATACAGTTGTCACATGACTCTCTAAATATCACATTTATCACATGATTCTAAAACAAAATCACATAGGTGTCATATATATCTTTAGAATTTCTAGGGATGTCAAATTATTATCCAGATAAATACAGTTGTCACATGACTATCAAGATATTCCATGGTTGTCACATGACCCTTAACAATTCATATGGTTGTCATATGACTTATTAGAATTGCTAAGGATGTGAAACGATTCTCTAGATATTTTCAGTTGTCACATGATCCTCTAGATATCACATGGTTGTCATATGACTCTTTAGAATTGAAAAGAATGTGAAATGATTCTCCAAATATGTACAGTTGTCACATGACTCTCTAAAGATCACATGTTTATCACATGACTCTAAAAAAAATCACATGGGTGTCATATGACTCTTTAGAATTTTTAGGGATGTCAAATGATTCTCCAGATAAATACAGTTGTCACATGACTATCAAGATATCACATGGTTGTCAAATGACCCTCAACAAATCATATGGTTGTCATATGACTTTTTAGAATTGCTAAGGATGTGAAACGATTCTCTAGATATTTACAGTCGTCACATGATCATCTAAATATCACTTGGTTGTCACATGACTCTCTAAAAATCACATGCTTGTCAATTGACTCTTTAGAATAAAAAAGAATTTGAAACGATTCTCTAGATATCACATTTTTGTCACATGATCCTCTAGATATCACATGGATGTCACATGACTCTCTAAATATCACATGCTTGTCATATGATTTTATAAAATGGAATAGAATGTGAAATAATTATATATATATATATATATATATATACACACACAGTTGTCACGTGACTCTCTAAATATCACATGTTTATCACATGACACATGGGTGTCATATGACTCTTTAGAATTTCTAGGGATGTCAAATGATTCTCCAGATAAATACAGTTGTCACATGACTATCAATATATCACATGGTTGTCACATGACCCTCAAATCATATGGTTGTCATATAACTTTTTAGAATTGCTAAGGATGTGAAACGATTCTCTAGATATTTACAGTCGTCACATGATCCTCTAAATATCACTTTTTTGTCACATGACTCCCTAAATATCACATGCTTGTCAATTGACTCTTTAGAATAAAAAAGAATGTGAAATGGTTCTTTATATATATATATATATATATATATATATATGTATATATATACTGTATATATATATATATATATATATATATATAAAAAAAATACAGTTGTCACATGACTCTCTAAAGATCACATGTTTATCACATGACTCTAAGAAAATCACATGGGTGTCATATGACTCTTTAGAATTGCTAAGGTATTTACAGTTGTCACATAATCCTCTAGATAGCACATGGTTGTCACATGACTCTATAAATATCACATGGGAGTCATATGACTCTTTAGAATTGCTAAGGATGTGAAATGATTTTCTAGATATATACAGTTGTCACATAATCCTCTAGATATCACATGGTTGTCACATGACTTTCTAAATATCACATGCTTGTCATATGACTCTGGAGAATGGAAAAGAATGTGAAATTATTCTCCAGATATATACAGTTGTCACATGACTCTCTAAAGATCACATGTTTATCACATGACTAAGAAAATCACATGGTTGTCATATGACTCTTTAGAATTGGTAAGGATGTGAAACGATTCTCTAGACATTTACAGTTGTCACAAGATCCTCTAGATATTACATGTTTGTCACATGACTCTATAAATATCACATGGTTGAAAAGGATGTGAAATGATTCTCCATATATATACAGTTGTCACATGACTATCTAAATATCATGTTTGTCACATGACTCTAAAAAATTACATGGTGTCATATGACTCTTTATAATTTAAAGGGATGTCAAATGATTTTCCGGATAAATACAGTTGTCACATGATTATCTAGATATCACATGGTTGTCACAAGACCCTTAACAAATCATATGAGTCACGGAAGATGATTGTTTATGGCGTAGTTATCGCAATTGCCAAACTGGTCAAGAAATTACTTTTTGGTTAATGTAATTATTATTTGTCTTTGTTTAATTTAAATAATATTATCATCTCAAAGGTTTACTATAAATACATTATATATATTCTGATCTTTGGGATGTTTGGGATCATGACAAATAAACATTATGGCCAAAACATCATTTTAAATATAAATTAAATTTACAGGAACAACTTTAGAAGAAAAACAATGGCATAGAAGGGGGGGGGGGGCAGAATAGTATTAGAATATAGGAGTTTCCAACACTCAACAAAAAAGTAAATTTAATGATTTTCATATTAGATATTACACAGATTACAGTCTTTGACATTCTTACTTCAAAAGAACAACCACATTTTTCATTTTATTACATTATACCATAGGTATATCATATAAATATATATATATATATATATATATATATATATATATATATATATATATATATATATATATATATATATATATATATATATATATATATATTTAGATTATCTAGACTTTTCCTCTTCTGAATAACCAATTTGTTAAAATCAGGATTTACATACAATATAAACATTTAATACTTTTACAGGTTTAATTTATCAATTTATAAATCATTTTCTTTACATCATTTGTTGAAAGACCAGCAATGCTATACTGCTTTTTAAATGAACACATGGGGCAGCCATTCACAATCAATAGATATATGTAGACAACAGACATCACATACAAACAAGAATAATCACTTTATTCTCCGGAGCTGTCAGGCATAAACATTATGAAAAGGCTAAAATGAGAACGAAGATTAGTAAAGTATAGAGGCATATTGGAAAGTTGATTACATATTTATACTCTTGATAAATCATGATTGACAGCCTGATGAAATGGCACTGTTGGCCGAGAAACGCATGGCTGGTTTTAACTTGTTTTTAATAAACTTGTTTCTATTTTATTCACCCCTTGTCAGGGTGCCAGGAATCAGACAGACGAGAAGTGCAAAAATAATCACACCTTTATTAATAGCAAAAAATAATAAAAAGTCCACAAGTCAAATAACAAGCCAGGAGTCAAAACCAGAGCTGGTAGTCAGACGAGCCGAGTCAGGAGCCAAAGCGAATAGTCAGACGAGCCGGAATCAGGAACAAGGAAAACAGCAGAGTCAGGAACAAGCCAGGGATCAGGAACCAGGAAGGACGTCAGGCAGCCAGGTAATACACAGGCACTCTCACAAACAGGTCTGAGACAACGCAAAGGCAAAGCATACTGAACAGAGGCCCTTTAAATAATAAGTGATGACATCACAATTCTGAGACTGCATCCTGTCTCACATGGATGATGCACACCAGTCTGGCCATAAAAGGAAGTGCAGGAAATGAGCAGCATCCCCCACAATGCACCATAGTCAGGAAGAGAGGTGAGTAAAATGGCTGCCAGCAGCACATGGCAAACACAACAGGGAAAAAACCCTGACACCCCTGCTTTTGTGAATAATTAATCCCCCTCTGTTGTGGGTTTCTCCTCTGGATTATTGCACATACGAGGGGTAGTCCAGTCCCTCACACCCCCCCTTTCCGATCAAGCTGATTGGTGCTGGTATTGAGGACGCTGGTTCCTGACGTTCAGTGGAGAAAGCTATCCCGATTGGTGAGACGACACCATGTGACCGGCCACAGGATATCTGGAGTGAGTCTGTCGGGTGACTAAGAGGTCCCGGCCTGTTGATTACAGTACTGTGCGTGCCTCCTTCCATGTGAGTTGCTATTTGTTTGTTTCACCTGTGTACTAGTTCAGACAATATTGTTCTATGTGGCGCCTCCTCTTCTGTCTTCACAGGCTCTTCACATAAATCATGATTGTGTCATTATAACTTTACCGCCCCTTTAAACATTTTCAATCTTAGATATACCTATACGAGAAGTTTAGAGAATTTCAAGTCTTATTGCACTTTAATCGAAGAAGGGCAAAGACTGGAGATTCGCTCATATGTCAATCATGAGATTTGTATTTTGGAGCACTGTTGGAAAATCAGAATCTATGGAATTTCTATGCACACATTATAGACAAGTCTGAACTGTGAAACAGTTTATTGTGGAAATATTTTTGTTTTGGGAAAATAGGGTTTATCAAACATTCAGCTAGATTTAGAGTTTTGTCGGTAAAAACCTGCAGCTCTAACGCTCCTTTTTTTCCAGCGCACCGTTTAAACAACGCTGGTATTATGAGTTGTCTGAATGGCTGTGTTAGGCTCAGAAAAGTGAGCGTTTAGCCAAATTTAGTGCCACTTCCACCCTCAATACCAGCGTTGCTTATGGTAGCGGTAAGCTGGAAAAACGTGCTTGTGCACGATATCCCCATAGGATACAATGGGGCTGAGCTGGCTGAAAAAAAACTAACACCTGCAAAAAAGCAGCGTTCAGCTCCTAACGCAGCCCCATTGTTTCCTAAGGGGAAACACTTTCTAAGTCTACACCTAACACCCTAACATGAACCCCGAGTCTAAACACCCCTAATCTTACACTTATTAACCTCTAATCTTCCGCCCCCGCTATCGCTGACACCTACATTATATTAGTAACCCCTAATCTGCCGCTCCGGACACCGCCGTCACCTACATTATCCCTATGAACCCCTAATCTGCTGCCCCCAACATCGCCGACACCTACATTATATTTATTAACCCCTAATCTGCCCCCCCCCAACGTCGCCGCCACCTACCTACACTTATTAACCCCTAATCTGCCGACTGGACATCGCCGCCACTATAATAAATGTATTAACCCCTAAACCGCTGCACTCTTACCTCTCAAACACTATAATAAATTTTATTAACCCCTAATCTGCCCTCCCTAACATCGCCGCCACCTACCTACAATTATTAACCCCTAATCTCCCACCCCCAACGTTGCCGCTACTATAATAAAGTTATTAAGCCCTAAACCTAAGTCTAACCCTAACCCTAACACCCCCCCTAAGTTAAATATAATTTAAATAAAACAAAATAAATTTACTATCATTAAAAAAATTAATCCTATTTAAAACTAAATACTTACCTATAAAATAAACCCTAATCTAGCTACAATATAACTAATAGTTACATTGTAGCTATTTTAGGATTTATATATATTTTACAGGCAACTTTGTATTTATTTTAACTAGGTACAATAGCTATTAAATAGTTAATAACTATTTAATAGCTACCTAGTTAAAATAATTACAAAATTACCTGTAAATTAAATCCTAACCTAAGTTACAAATACACCTAACACTACACTATCAATAAATTAATTAAATTAATTACCTACAATTAGCTAAAATTAAATACAATTAAATAAAATAAACTATAGTACAAAACAAAACTAAATTACAGAAAATAAAAAAAAATTACAAGAAGTTTAAACTAATTACACCTAATCTAAGCCCCCTAATGAAATAAAAAAAAAAAAAATAATAATAAAATGCCCTACCCTATCCTAAATTACAAAGTAATCAGCTCTTTTACCAGCCCTTAAAAGGGCTTTTTGCGGGGCATTGCCCCAAAGTAATCAGCTCTTTTACCTGTAAATAAAAATACAATACCCCCCCAACATTACAACCCACCACCCACATACCCCTACTCTAAAACCCCCCTTAAAAAACCTAACACTAACCCCCTGAAGATCTCCCTACCTTGAGTCGTCTTCACACAGCCAAGCCGAATTCTTCATCCAAGCGGGGCAGAAGAAGTCCTCCATCCGGTTGAAGTCTTCATCCAAGCGGGGCAGAAGAGGTCTGATCAGAACAGCCAATAGAATGCGAGGTCAATCCGATTGGCTGACTTTTTCCTACCTAGACTCCTATCAGCCAATCGGAATTTGAGGGACGCCATCTTGGATGACGTCATTTAAAGAAACCGTCATTCATCTGGAAGTCGACGGCCAGGATGGATGTTCCGCGTCGGAGGTCTTCAGGATGCTGCCGCTCCATTCCGGATGGATTAAGATAGAAGATGCCGCTTGGATGAAGACTTCAATCGGATGGAAGACCTCTTCTGCCCCGCTTGGATGAAGACTTCAACCGGATGGAGGACCTCTTCTGCCCCCGCTTGGATGAAAAAAGAGTAGGAGTATGTGGGTGGTGGGTTGTAATGTTGGAGGGTATTGTATTTTTATTGATCACTTTGGGGCAATGCTGGTAAAAGAGCTGATTACTTTGTAATTTAGGATAGGGTAGGGCATTTTATTATTTTGGGGGGCTTTTTTATTTTATTAGGGGTGTAATTAGTTTAAACTTCTTGTATTTTTTTTTTTTTCTGTAATTTAGTGGGGGGTTTTTGTACTATAGTTTAGTTTATTTCATTGTATTTAATTTTAGCTAATTGTAGGTAATTTATTTAATTAATTTATTGATAGTGTAGTGTTAGGTGTATTTGTAACGTAGGTTAGGATTTATTTTACAAGTAATTTTGTAATTATTTTAACTAGGTAGCTATTAAATAGTTATTAACCTAGTTAAAATAAATACAAAGTTGCCTGTAAAATAAATATAAATCCTAAAATAGCTACAATGTAACTATTAGTTATATTGTAGCTAGATTAGGGTTTATTTTATAGGTAAGTATTTAGTTTTAAATAGGATTAATTTATTTAATGATAGTAAATTTATTTCGTTTTATTTAAATTATATTTATTTAGGGGGGTGTTAGGGTTAGGGTTAGACTTAGGTTTAGGGGTTAATAACTTTATTATAGTAGCGGCAACGTTGAGGCAGGAGATTAGGGGTTAATAATTGTAGGTAGGTGGCAGCGATGTTAGGGAGGGCAGATTAGGGGTTAATAAAATTTATTATAGTGTTTGCGAGGCGGGAGTGCGGCGGTTTAGGGGTTAATACATTTATTATAGTGGTGGCAATGTCCGGTCGGCAGATTAGGGGTTAATAATTGTAGTTTGGTGGCGGCAAAGTTGGGGGGGGCAGATTAGGGGTTAATAAATATAATATAGGTGTCGGCGATGTTAGGGACAGCAGATTAGGGGTTCATAGGTATAATGTAGGTGGCGGTGATGTCCGGTCAACAGATTAGGGGTTAAATAATTTTATTTTAGTGTTTGCGATGTGGGGGGCCTCAGTTTAGGGGTTAATAGGTAGTTTATGGGTTTTAGTGTACTTTGTAGCACGGTAGTTAAGAGCTTTATGTTTCGGCGTTAGCCCATAAAACTCTTAACTACTGACTTTTTTAGGCGGTAGGAGTCTTGGCGGTAGAGGCTGTACCGCTCACTTCTTCCAAGACTCGTAATACCAGCGTTAGGCAAATCCCATTAAAAAGATAGGATACGCAATTGATGTAAGGGGATTTGCAGTAGCCAAAAGTAGCGGAAGAAAAGTGAGCGGTGACCCTCTACCTCCCTGACTCTAAATACCAGCGGGCGTTAAAAAGCAGCGTTAGGACCCCTTAACGCTGCTTTTTAAAGCTAACGCAGAACTCTAAATCTAGGTGATTGATTTTTAGCATCTTCACAAACATAAGAAGATACACTGTAAATAATTTTTGATTTATAAGACTTTCACATTATACAATTTGATTTATCTAGAAGGCACTTAAACAAACAAATTAACAAAAAGGGGCACTTGTAAAGCATTTGCGCCGTTTCGAGCTTATATATACATTCATGTGCATACAATCAGCACTCATTACTAACATGCTCCCATTGGACATTTGCCTATAAATCACGCAAACACCATCGCCAATATGTCCCGGATGGTCGACATTCTATCAAATCGCTCTAGTGTGTTTGATAACATTGTTTATCATTGTGTGTTTGATTTGCTAGTTTGCTCTTGCTACTTGGCTCTGCAAATATGGACAACCGTCAGTTAGCGTGTGTTGGTGCTGTTGGACAACTTATGTACAACAGACTCAGGCATGACAGGCGCCTCGGACAGAGGCGCTGGGAACGTCTGAGGCGAAGGGCTCCTCCAGTACACAGGGTGAGGCTCACCTTGGATGCCTTGAGTGATGCCCAGATTTATGACATGTTTAGGTTCAATAGGCAGCAGCTTGTTAGCCTATACAATGTCAAGAACTACTTGGAGCCACACAAGCGTATGCACCATGCTATTCCTGGCGTGTCCAAGATACTTTGCTGCATACATGTATTGGCATCCGGAAGCTTTCAATCCACCGAGGGGTATTTGGGCGGCTTGGCTCAAAGCACCTTCCCTGTGGTATTTGATAAGTTTCTGAATGCCATCACAAGAAAATGCCAACTTTTTATAGGATTCCCTCAAAATGAGGACGATTGGAGAGACCTCAAGAGGGAATTCTATAATATAGGTGGCATACCCAATGTGTTGGGGGCAATAGATTGCACCCATGTTGCTCTGTGGGCTCCACAGCCAGACGAGGAGCTATATAGGAATCACAAATACTTTCATTCTTTGAATGTGCAGTTAATTTGCAATGCACAGATGCACATTTTGAATGTGTTTGTATAATTTCCTGGCTCTGCTTATTACTCCTACATCCTCAGGCAGTCATCAGTCTGGCGTCAGTTTGAGGAGAGACAGTTTCCTCACGTATGGCTTGTTGGAGTACAACAAGGTTTCCAGATATTTTGTGAGGACCAGGGATCCTTAGGCATAGTTTGTGGAAGCTCTAGTTGCTACTTGGATGTTTTGTCTGGCTTACATTTTTCCTCCTCTTGTTCTGTTACCAAGAGTGATAGCCAGGATTAAGAAGGAGGTGTCATCAATAATTCTTATTGCTCAAGCTTGGCCATGCAGAACATGGTTTGCAGATCTGGTACAGATGTCTAGTTGTTCTCTGTGGCCTCTTCTGCCTCCTTCCTTTTGGGCCACAGTCTTCTGTCTCATGGTCCATTTTTTGTCAGGATCACAAATCTCTAAACTTGATAGCTTCAAAATTTAATGCTTAGTTTTCAGACACAGAGGTTTTTCTGATTCTGTCATTGAGACTTTGATTCAGGCTCGTAAACCTGTGGCAAGGAAGATTTATCACACGGTTTGGAAGGCTTTTATTTCTTGGTGTGTGGAATGGTTATAGTTGGCACACTTTTAGAGTTCCTAGAATTCTTCAGTTTCTTCATTGATTAAGCCAATTTCTCCTCCGTAGAACCTTAATTTGGTTTTAAGAATTTTGCAGGTTCCTCCTTTTGAACCCATGCACAATTTGGTTATTTAGCTTTTGTCCAAGAAAATGTAGTTTCTTTTGGCCATTTATTCTGCTAGAAGAGTTTATGAGTTGTTTCCTGTTTCCAGTGAGGCACCTTATCTTGTTTTACATCAGGATAAGGCAGCTTTAGTAACAAGTTTGATTATTTTTTTTTTGCCTAAAGTAGTTTATTCTGACAGTATTAACTGTCAGATTGTTGTGCTTTCATTTTGTCCTAATACAAAGAATTCTAAGGAGAGGCTTTTCAACAATTTTGATGTTGCCAGAGCTTTAAAGTTCTTTTTACAGGCTACTAAGGATTTTAGGAAATCCTCTAGTTTGTTCATTTTCCGGTTCCAGGAATGCTCAGAAGGCTACAGCCGTTTCGTTAGCCTCCTGGTTAAAGCTTTTGATTTATAAGGTTTACTTGGAGGTGGGACAGTCTCCTCTTAAATGTATTACTGCCTATTCTACCAAATCAGTTGCTACTTTCTGGGCTTTTAAGAATGAGGCATCTGTTAAATTTGCAAGGCAGCTACTTGGTCTTCCTTGCATATCTTTACAAAATTCTACCATTTTGATGTTTTTGCTACTTCTGAAGCTGCAGTGGTTTCTAGAGATTAAGGACCAGATTACAAGTGGAGCACTATTCAACGCTCCTGCTCAAGCATTTAGTAAGCTTTTTGAGCGCATTGTGTTGCGCTTGTATTATGAGTTGAAAGTAAACTGTTTTCGCTCATGCGATAACCCGAAGCGCATACAAAGCCAACCTCTTCCCCCATAGAAGTCAATGAAGTAAAAAACTGGGGGGGGGGGGAACCCTACTACTAATTTTAAAAATACATGTACAAATTATTCTCATGCTAATCTTTGCTCTGACTACATCATTCAAACAATGATTTATTTAGGGCCAGATTACAAATGGTTTGGTATGTTGTGTTTCCGCTATTGCAGTATTTTGTGTTTCCGCTATAGTGATAACTCCGCTAGAATTAAGATTGATTAAGCTCTGAGAAAGCAGGAAGAGGTCTCAGTATCAGGCTGCATTAGGAGGGTGCATGTGTATACCTGTCTAGTACTTGTCTGCATACAAGTTAAAGGTCTGGTAAGCAAATTGTTTATTTTGTAAACAACTGTGAATATCTGTGTTGAGAAAAAGAAGGAATGGCACTAGCACTACAATACTGTTAATACAGGGTTGCTCAAATTAGATTAGATTGATATCTGTTTATGTACGTATATATTTATCTATGCACATGCATACATCTGTACACACGTTCAAGTCTGTGTGTATATCAATCTTATAAGTATAGCTTGTGGTGAGCTGGGGTGCTTGTGCACAGGAACAACTTTTGGATTGAGTCTAGAGCCCAAGAGAAGGGATCAAGACTAGAAATAGTGCACTTAGGCAGCACTCCCGTCCCTGATTCGAGTAAATAATAATAATAAACTCACATTCAGGACCAAAAAGTTTCTATTCAAAAAGGATTTACTTAAAACATAACTTTTATTCAACAATAGTTATAAAATCAATATGTGTGTGTATGTGCTTTAAAAACACATAGGAACTGGATTGTAAATATTGGCTAATGGTCAATTTGGCAACCTAGTTATACTATTATAGAGGGCACCTCTGAGGGATCCCACTTTTGTATAGGTGCTTATTTGTATTTTATATCATGCGCTAGGGGTGGATTGGAGTGTTTCACAATGGGTTCACACCTAGGTGCTGTGTATGGCACTTTCTAGGTTTGTGGTTAGACTAGTCAAATGTCTAATTCTGGTTTTACAAATAGGATGTCTGATATAATGGTTGTCAGATTAACTTTTTCCAGACCTTATACTCAGGTCTGGTTTGGTATATTAGACTTCAGACTATCTGGTAATATGATGAATTATACGTTGGTTATTAACCTTCTGTCAGTGCCCTAATATCTCATAAAATACTTTTGGACTTTATGTCATCTGGGTAGAGATATATATGCCAGGAGTTACATTTAAGTATCTTTTACAACTTGTTATGGCATGTAATGCTGATGGTGCCCAGAGTTTTTCGTCACTTTTATTTCAAGTGCAATGAATTGATAATGATACCAATGGATTTAATAGCAGATTTGTTAGAATAAGTATATTACTAGCTTCCAATTGGTACACTGGGTCTAAGTTACACCTTATTTGAAGCTGCAAGACATATAAATCTTGGGATGAAGAATTGAATTTTCTTAGCTAAACAGGAATTTGCTTAGTGCAATATATTTTTTCTTTTTCTTTTTAAATTGTGCATAAATTTCCGGTTTTGATGTCTATTAACATATATGATCTGTAATGACCTGTTATTTAGTCCACATCTTAGGGTGCTTAGTGTAAAATTTCAGATTTTAAGTCTTGTATTTGACTGTTGTAAAAATGTAATGATTTAATTTTTTTACTTTTTTACCTTGTACAGGCGATTTAGAGAATGCCTTATTTTGGCAAGTGTTCTTACAGGTTAAGTCTGTATGACATCACCTGACATTCACCTCATACGTGTGGCTTAATTCATATGGTGTATTAGCTCACAAAGGTTGGTGTCTGGTTACCCAAATAAAATACCCTTTATCTGTTTAGCTATATTTGAATTAGACATACATTACTCTTAAAGCTGAATCGTGAAGTAACTGGTTGTGCGTGTTATAACTGATTTTTGTGGCTGTTTAACTTATATATTAATTTTTTTAAAAAGAAAAGAAAAAACTGTATCTTAAGAGAGGCCTTATTTAGGCCTTATTAGTCATATATTAGATCGAAAATTCCAGTTCAAATCTGTGTATCCTTTACATCTATTATATCTCTGGCGTGTAGCACAACTGTCAAAATACCATGAGGGTCAGTATATGATTACTCAAATACAATACACTTAATAAAGTTTGCAGTTAACATTAACTTGATATCATATAGCACCCGCACTGCTTGGAATGCTGTGTGCTGAAATAGCGTAATATGAGTCTTATAGTAATTCTCAAACAGTGTCTATTAGAATTAGGTGTTGGCTTGTCTAGTAAATCTGAAGAAATATCTTATTTTGCCATCTGTGGTTTATAGATTACGCTTCTACAGTTTACATGACCACTCTTAAATGTTCGCTATCCCCAAACTGATACCTCTAGCGTGTCACCGAATTACTGAATGTAATTCTGACCGTTCCGGTCAATGAGCTATGGTTGCTCTTTAGCAAATATAACTATATATATTAAGCTTTTCCTGATTGCCAACTTATTAGATTAAATAAATTTGTATAACCAGTTCCTATGCCATTTAAAAAAACGACTAATTGGGGTGTTTGTTAGACTATACCCCCCCTGACATGTTTCGCCGATACTGTTTCGGCTTTCTCAAAGGTGACGCGCGCCGGCGTCTGGGGCTTTTTAAATATCTTGAACGAAAATGATTGGTCCCTATCAGCCAATCATATTACTCTGAAACGGAGGTGTGTGAAATTCGAGTACTGACGTCACACCTCTACTATGTTGTGCTGCGTGATCCTCATGGAATTTATGAACGGTGTGAAATCTGAATAATACTGATACAATGGTTAGTCTCCGATAATTTTGCTCAGATGTAAAGTTTATAACCCGCCTGGTTGCTTATTAAAATTAAGGTATTGAAACCGAATAAAACAATACAGAAATAATAGGATATAATATGGCTAATATTTTATCCCTATTTGCTAACGATCATGATTATATAGTAGGTTGATAGTAAGTTTTCAGTAACCTGATATATAATCATGATCGTTAGCAAATAGGGATAAAATATTAGCCATATTATATCCTATTATTTCTGTATTGTTTTATTCGGTTTCAATACCTTAATTTTAATAAGCAACCAGGCGGGTTATAAACTTTACATCTGAGCAAAATTATTGGAGACTAACCATTGTATCAGTATTATTCAGATTTCACACCGTTCATAAATTCCATGAGGATCACGCAGCACAACATAGTAGAGGTGTGACGTCAGTACTCGAATTTCACACACCTCCGTTTCAGAGTAATATGATTGGCTGATAGGGACCAATCATTTTCGTTCAAGATATTTAAAAAGCCCCAGACGCCGGCGCGCGTCACCTTTGAGAAAGCCGAAACAGTATCGGCGAAACATGTCAGGGGGGGTATAGTCTAACAAACACCCCAATTAGTCGTTTTTTTAAATGGCATAGGAACTGGTTATACAAATTTATTTAATCTAATAAGTTGGCAATCAGGAAAAGCTTAATATATATAGTTATATTTGCTAAAAAGCAACCATAGCTCATTGACCGGAACGGTCAGAATTACATTCAGTAATTCGGTGACACGCTAGACTCTAGTGCTTTCCAAACTGTGTGTCGGGACACACTAGTGTGTCGGCAGCAGTGTGTAGGTGTGTCCCTGCTTCAGCACAAATTTTTTTAAATTTAATTTTTTTACATTTTTTTTTTGGTTTCTAACCTTCCGCCTGCCTGCTACGCATATCACATGGTTGACACGTGATTGATACCTAGTGGGTCACAGATCATCTTAACCAATTGGCGCAGCTCAGTGGGAACTGAAACTATTCCCATTGGCGGCACATTGGCTCCTGACTACATGTGTAGTCTCCTTAATTGGCTCCTGACTGCTTGTGTAGTCAGTGACTGGGACTGCAGTGTACAGCGCAGGCAGTAGTCAGTTGGACTCACAGAGCTCTGAGGGCGGCAGCTTAAACGCTGAGCTGAAGTCAGAAGTCAAAGTGTTTTTTTTTTTCTGCAACTAGCTCCCAGTAGTGCATTGCTGCTCCTGCTCTTGATATATGGATAGGAAGTGGAAGCTTAAAAAAGCTTGATGATGAAATGTGAGTGTCTTTATCTAATATTCCACCAAATATTCTGAAACTGTGTTCATCCCATCAACCTCATACATCCCATTAAAATACTAAGTAGCTATTGGTGATATTAAACTTTTTTTTAATTCTTGCACATACTTACTGTTACTTGTAAATACATTTAGTTATTATATAATTTATGTATGTGTCCGTATCTTTTAAAACAAGTTAGTTTAACCTCCTTTTTGCTAGTACAATTGAACTAATTACTGTGTCGCGAAATGATGTAGGTCTAAAAAGTGTGTCACTAACATGAAAAGTTTGGAAAGCTCTGCGCTAGAGGTATCAGTTTGGGGATAGCGAACATTTAAGAGTGGTCATGTAAACTGTAGAAGCGTAATCTATAAACCACAGATGGCAAAATAAGATATTTCTTCAGATTTACTAGACAAGCCAACACCTAATTCTTTTTTTTTTTTTTTTTTTTTTTTTTTATAATAATCTTTTTATTGAAGACAAAGAAAAAGCGATAAGGTTACATGCATATTATCGCGAAGCCATATAAACATAAGAATATACAGAGATGTAAAATTATACATAAGCTAGATCTGTAGGAACAATTATAACACACAGACTTGCCAATGAAATATATTCAAAATTCTCAAAGTAAATCAAGTATAAACAATAGTTATGGCATATATTTCACAATATGTAAATAGTAAATGGTCTTCATGTGTCTTCCTTATTTATTTTTTTTTGTTTGTTTATAACACAGCAAAACAAGTTTTTGCAATATATAAGTAGTGTGATGAAATTGAACATACTAAACTAAAAACTTGTAACTCAATCTGTAAGTGAAGCTTAACAGTTTCGTTTGTCAAAGTAGTAGAAATAGAGTCAATTTTATGGTAGAGTGAAAAGCTACACGTAGAAACATAGAAAATAGATGAGGTAGGTTGCGGTACTGGTTAGAAAGACCGCATAGGTGGGCCTCCTTACCTAGGAGGTACATTACAAGATGGGGGGGGGGGGGAGGTGATCATTGGAATGTGAATGGAAATTAAGACTCAAAACTATGGCTAGAGGATAGTTGTTAATAGTAAGGATTAACAAAGGAGTAGCTGGGCATTTTAATAAGGTGGGTATGATAGAATATACTTAATCTTATTGTAATATCTGGTAAGAGACTAGTAATCAAAGGAAGCGTATAAAATGTAGGGCATCCAATAGATAATGTTGTTATGTTGAGGAGGAGAGCAAGTGGAACTGCCAATAAGGCAAGGTATGGCTAAGGGTTATAGATTTAGCTGATTAGTGTTGTTGTTGATCAGTCCTGCTGACCTATAAAATGTAGGTAGAGTCCATACTATGGTATTAAGGGTAAATACTGAGAGAGTAGATTGGTTGCAGTATGACCAAGAAGAACCACACAAGTCGCCCCTCTGATCCGGAGGGTTTATATTGTTGCAAGGGAAAAAGGTGATGGCTTGTGAGGGCAATAGGTTATAAGAATTCCTTTATATCTAGAGTCAAAAGGGTTTACTAGGGAGACTGTGCTATTGATAGATGGTTGATCTATGACGCTAAATGTATACATTAATAGACTGTGGGGGGGATCAAAGTTGCTGTTGTTGTAGAGCAGTAGCAAGTAACGCTGGGCATTTTTGAGTCTGAGGGTCAGCCTAACAGAGCATATAATGGGGGGCTAAGCTTAGCGAGGAAGCTAAAGGTTGTGTGAATCATTCTAGGCTTTAAGATAATGCTTGGCATTAGGGAGATATAGTTGCGTACATATAGTACAAACCAGAGTGTATCTACAGAGCCACTGCGTCTATGAAAGTGTAGAGTAGGGGCAGAGATCAGCTGTTGTGACAGTGACATATTTTAACAACCTTGCTAGTTGGATACGGGCCCTATACCCAACCGCAGGCTAGTATGACAGAAAGTAGAAGTCTACCCCAACATGAAACAGTGTGCACAAGTCAGTTGCCTCTTTCTTGCATATATAGTATGTAGGTAGTCACTAAAGTCTCGATATGTCTTTAGTACTTAGGTCTGGCATGGTCTATAAAGATTACACTATTAAACTAAACATTGGGGCGATGAGTTAAACCTTGAACACTAGGACAACCATGGACTGAACACTCGTGCGCTAACATATGGAATATATGGTATATCAGGGTTGCTCCTGCTAAATTGCATGTAAATCATCATACACAATATCTTTCCCCCTTCGCCATTTATGAGTACAAAAAAGAGAGACAAAAAATAATCAGCTTTCAAAGTGTCATTGCTGTAAGTCAATTCAAACTGCTCCTTCTGTACTGAATGCTAGACCACAGAATTCTCATTTTAGATGTCCATTTATGGCACAGTTCCCACAGAGAAGTGAGAAAGTGTCCAGATAACAAGGGTAATTCAAGATATCAACTGAATGAGTGTTTAGACTTACTGGTGAACCTCAAAAGATTGCAAAGGGCCATGGAAAGGTCATATTGTCTCTCAATAATAGTTATTACTGTTATCTGCTTGTAAAGGGCAGCCCTGGTGTAAATGTAGCTTTGCTTCGAATGTAAATGATATAGGAAGTTCTCAAAATAATTAGAGCTGTGCAAATGGTAATATACGTCTGTAAGGCTTAAAACGGTTTTGTCTGAACTGTATACATATTATGATGCTGGGAGACTGCTAGCTGTAGAATATAGAATGTTGGAGACATTATAGAATAACAAGTGCTGAGCCCTGCAGGTAGGGAGAAAGAAAACAGTAAAGACAGCAACCATAGCATGTTAACAATAGCTCAGTTCCAGTAGCTGTAGGATTCAACTATGTCTATCCCACTCCCACTTTAAGGTGATGGGGAGAGTCTCCCCAACTCTCAGCGTATTGGGGCAACCAGTCTCCACAGCCTCTTGGTTTGGATATTGGGAGCAAGTTCCATACCTGTGCAGCCTTTTGGCGAGTAAGAGGTCCGAGATCCGGATCCATGACCCCAGACCCCAACATCTCCATCATTGCCGCAGCTCCTAGTTTCACTCCACTATTAAGCGCTGGCAAACCAGCGATAGCTTGTATTTCTGTGTGCACTAATGGCCGTTGCTCAGATCTCTGACAAATTGAGCTGTCATTAGCTCTCGCGGTAGAATCAGAAGTGCGCAATAAATGTGAAGGCTCCGGTGCAGCTCCACCAGCTCCCCCGCCGACAGCGGAGTAAAAGCATTTTTCTGGCCAAACTTCATTACCAACTGCAGGACCAGGTGTGTTGGTTAAGACAACTGTAAACGCATGTTGATACACTTCTAGGAGTTTGCCAATTTCAGATAAAATCCAGTGAGCGCTCTCCATTGTAAGCTGTACCGTCCGTCCACGTGGTCATAAATATGGCCGCTGTCTGTACTGACTGTGTTCAAGCCACCAAGCTCATTATCAGGTTATTGCGTTGGCCCATAAAAGCGGCCCCTTCTCCAAACTGCAGTCAGGCTATTAGTCTATATGTTCTTAGGACTTGATTTGCATTATATTAGGCTCTTAATGCGATTTTGGGGCATTTAGAGCCGGAGCTCTAAAAGCATGCGTCTAGTCCTCTAGGTTGCTGGCTCCGCCCCCCCGCCAACACCTAATTCTAATAGACACTGTTTGAGAATTACTATAAGACTCATATTACGCTATTTCAGCACACAGCATTCCAAGCAGTGCGGGTGCTATATGATATCAAGTTAATGTTAACTGCAAACTTTATTAAGTGTATTGTATTTGAGTAATCATATACTGACCCTCATGGTATTTTGACAGTTGTGCTACACGCCAGAGATATAATAGATGTAAAGGATACACAGATTTGAACTGGAATTTTCGATCTAATATATGACTAATAAGGCCTAAATAAGGCCTCTCTTAAGATACAGTTTTTTCTTTTCTTTTTTAAAAAATTAATATATAAGTTAAACAGCCACAAAAATCAGTTATAACACGCACAACCAGTTACTTCACGATTCAGCTTTAAGAGTAATGTATGTCTAATTCAAATATAGCTAAACAGATAAAGGGTATTTTATTTGGGTAACCAGACACCAACCTTTGTGAGCTAATACACCATATGAATTAAGCCACACGTATGAGGTGAATGTCAGGTGATGTCATACAGACTTAACCTTTAAGAACACTTGCCAAAATAAGGCATTCTCTAAATCGCCTGTACAAGGTAAAAAAGTAAAAAAATAAAATCATTACATTTTTACAACAGTCAAATACAAGACTTAAAATCTGAAATTTTACACTAAGCACCCTAAGATGTGGACTAAATAACAGGTCATTACAGATCATATATGTTAATAGACATCAAAACCGGAAATTTATGCACAATATAAAAAGAAAAAGAAAAAATATATTGCACTAAGCAAATTCCTGTTTAGCTAAGAAAATTCAATTCTTCATCCCAAGATTTATATGTCTTGCAGCTTCAAATAAGGTGTAACTTAGACCCAGTGTACCAATTGGAAGCTAGTAATATACTTATTCTAACAAATCTGCTATTAAATCCATTGGTATCATTATCAATTCATTGCACTTGAAATAAAAGTGACGAAAAACTCTGGGCACCATCAGCATTACATGCCATAACAAGTTGTAAAAGATACTTAAATGTAACTCCTGGCATATATATCTCTACCCAGATGACATAAAGTCCAAAAGTATTTTATGAGATATTAGGGCACTGACAGAAGGTTAATAACCAACGTATAATTCATCATATTACCAGATAGTCTGAAGTCTAATATACCAAACCAGACCTGAGTATAAGGTCTGGAAAAAGTTAATCTGACAACCATTATATCAGACATCCTATTTGTAAAACCAGAATTAGACATTTGACTAGTCTAACCACAAACCTAGAAAGTGCCATACACAGCACCTAGGTGTGAACCCATTGTGAAACACTCCAATCCACCCCTAGCGCATGATATAAAATACAAATAAGCACCTATACAAAAGTGGGATCCCTCAGAGGTGCCCTCTATAATAGTATAACTAGGTTGCCAAATTGACCATTAGCCAATATTTACAATCCAGTTCCTATGTGTTTTTAAAGCACATACACACACATATTGATTTTATAACTATTGTTGAATAAAAGTTATGTTTTAAGTAAATCCTTTTTGAATAGAAACTTTTTGGTCCTGAATGTGAGTTTATTATTATTATTTACTCGAATCAGGGACGGGAGTGCTGCCTAAGTGCACTATTTCTAGTCTTGATCCCTTCTCTTGGGCTCTAGACTCAATCCAAAAACTGTGAATATCTGTTTGTTTTTCACTGGAGACAGAGTAGCTGGAGCAGTGATAGTAGTTAGGGAAACTACTGTTAGTTAGTCTCCTAATAGGAGTAGGCCTTTTTGTTTTGTATTTTCTATTACTACTGAAAAGCATTTTTACACTTAAAGGGGAAGTGTACCCTGACTCTGGAAAGAGACTTTGTTTTACTTTTATTAAAGAAAAGCTGCATTCAAAACACAGTTGCCTGACCGTATTTGCAGTGACCTTTCCACAAATTGTGGCAGTGGTGGGATTGGTGTCGCACCAGCTCAACTGACACAAGAGCCTTAAAGGTATGGAACCCACAAAATAAATTAAGAATGGAGGATATTGTAAAGGCCCTGCTACAGGCTACATCAGTGCAGCAAGAGACTAACAGGCAAGCTGCAGCTTCTGTAGCAACCCAAGAGGAAACTAACAGGCTCCTAGCTAAACAAATTAGAGCTTTAAGTGAAACACAGAAATAGGTCCTGGAATTCCTAAGTACCCAAAGGGTACCTGCCCAAGCTGGAGGGGTAAGCAGGATACAGGCAATCAGCTGTCTGCAGAAAATGACTCCAGATGATGATGTGGAGACCTACCTGCTCGCATTTAAACGAACTGCCACCCATGAAGCTTTGCCCCCAGAGCAGTGGGCCGGTATAATTGCTCCTTTATGAGGCTGCTGCAGACTACCCAAAACTAAAGGCTGAAATTCTTGCCCGGTTGGGAGTGACAGTGACTGTAAGAGCACAGCGCTTTTATAGGTGGTGATTTAATGAAAGAAAGGCTCCCAGGTCACAGATGTTCGATCTAATTCACTGTCCCACAAATGTCTCAAACCAGAGAGTCAAAATCCTGCACAGATCGGGAATACCCTGGTGCTAGACAGATTTTTGAGAGAGCTTCCCCATTGTCTACATGAATAGGTGAGTCAAAGAAACCCCACAACTTATGATGGCATGGTAGCTCAAGTGGAATGATATCTGTCTACAAGGGACTTAGAAAAGTCTTCCACTAAGGCACTTGCTTTTATTACAAATCTACTTCAGTGCAGCAAGAGACTAACAGGCAAGCTGCAGCTTCTGTAGCAACCCAAGAGGAAACTAACAGGCTCCTAGCTAAACAAATTAGAGCTTTAAGTGAAACACAGAAATAGGTCCTGGAATTCCTAAGTACCCAAAGGGTACCTGCCCAAGCTGGAGGGGTAAGCAGGATACAGGCAAGCAGCTGTCTGCAGAAAATGACTCCAGATTATGATCTGGAGACCTACCTGCTCGCATTTAAATGAACTGCCACCCATGAAGCTTTGCCCCCAGAGCAGTGGGCCGGTATAATTGCTCCTTTCCTCCTTGAAGAAGCACAAAAAGCTTTTTATGAGGCTGCTGCAGACTACCCAAAACTAAAGGCTGAAATTCTTGCCCGGTTGGGAGTGACAGTGACTGTAAGAGCTCAGCGCTTTTATAGGTGGTGATTTAATGAAAGAAAGGCTCCCAGGTCACAGATGTTCGATCTAATTCACTGTCCCACAAATGTCTCAAACCAGAGAGTCAAAATCCTGCACAGGGGGGGGGCGTGTCTGGCCAGCAACCGTGTCAGGAAGAAAATATGGGAGCTCCTCATTTTATTTAATTAATCCGTGGATTATCTTCAGCTAACAGCGACATCGCTAGCTACTTTGTCATAAAAAGCCTTCTATAGAGACTCTTCTATCATTTGCTGCCATTATTGCATGAAGCATCATAATATGAAGCCCTAATTGGAAAATTTGAACTGCGGCCTGTACAAAGATCTACGCCACTTCTCCTGGACTATCAGGAATTATAACCAACCCAACACTGTTATATGCAGCAATAAGCCCTGCTTTTGTTGATGACCTGACTCGATACTTGGTCTGTGCAACTGTTACTGTGCAAATGGAGCAATGCAAACCAAAAGTAATGGAGGCGATTGATAACTGGGAACTGAAGGTCCGGTCTTCACTGTTTTAGCACTTTCGTGAGTTACAGAGAAATATTGGAGCCGTGCTGACCTTGTGGTAGCTGGAGAATCAGAGATCCATTGGTTGTGGATATCTGCAAACACAGAATCCTAGGAAGTCCCCAGTACAAGAAGACGCACCACCTTCAGCCAAGCAAAGTGCGCAACAGATTTCCTCACGAAGCGCTCAATACCGGGAGACTAATATACACCCGGCTGCTCAAGAAAGAAGAAACAATGCAACGATGGTTCCCCAGTTTCTTATCTCTAAAGCACCTCACGCTGACCTACCCTTGAGCCATGGGATGGGAGTTAATGAACACAGGTCACCAGTAAGTGACTTAGCATGCGATGGGCTCCTATGGACAACGGAGATATTTTTTCTATTTAGGGACATTGTACTGGGCCCTGCTGCCTTCCAGAGCCTTGTAACTGTGGGACTGTATCCCGACTTTGAACGCAGCCGGAACCGTTTTGGCATAGGCTAATTGACAAACTTTTTGAGCCATGTGGCAGACTAGGAGGCTTATTATTATTACGCTGCTCGCTGTGGATGGAGATGTTCACGGTTATGTTTAACAATCCCTGTTCCCATTAACTTTTCTTTTTATATTATCGTTTACTTTGCTATTTCTGTAATATTTGCAAATTGTGAGCTAGTTAGCTCTTAACATTATAGGTTTTTTTCCCTAATCGTTACTTAATATGTTATGCATCGTTTGGCACATTGTGGGGTGGGATAGAGATTTAGGCATAACGCTACTAATAGACCTATTTAATGCAGTATACTTCCTACCTTAATGATAAGAACCTTTACAAGTGGAAATTACTCTAAAGTTATACTATTCTATTAGTCTCCAAATATAAAGCAATCCAAAGCTGGTGTTGATGTGCATGCATATATTTTTAGGTCTCTCTAAACCTAAGATTATAGAGCAATATACCCTTACCATATGTTATTTTTGGGCGTACGTGATACTTTATCACCCTTGGAAGGAGTAGACTAACATGAGTTATTTGCAGTCACAAGCCTCAGAAGCTAATTCACCACCATATTTTAATCTCAAAGGTATTGTAAACTCACTTGCAGAACATATTGCCATTTGCCTTATTTCCATTTTAGCATAGCAGATGCCCCTCTAATATTCATTGGAAACCCCATTTTTGTCAGTTGACCATATAGTTATTAGGGAGTCCAATAATAATTTTTTAAAACAGGGTGGAGTGAGTGCACCTAAAATTTAAATTAAATGTTTATAAGTATTTATACATATGAGCTCAACCCCTAAAAAGAGACAAATGTTGATCCAAACAATTGTCAGTGAAGAAATAGTAAAAACAGGTAAGGGGAGCTATTTGTATGTATATAAAACATGTTTATTAGTGGATAAGAGAAAATGTTATAGATATAAAGTTGTAGATATTAAAATATACTTGGTTTAAGAAACATCTATATGGAGTGAGCACTAAATAACTGTGCTTATAAGATGATGTGAAACTGTATTAAAGGATAGATTGTTTGCTATAGATGTTGATACAATTTGTCTTAAGAAAGATACAATATAGAAGTATAACCCAATGTAATACGATATTTAAAATAAAACAATTTTAATATAATATTTAAAATAAAATAAAAAACAAGAAAAACTATTTTAGAACACAAAAAATGACAACGTTGTCTAAAATTAAATGATAGATAATAAGAGCTCAAATGATGATTATATTTCTGATTAAAAAATAAATCTTTCTTTTAAAGGGTTCTTTGTCTTAAAGGATCTCTTTGCGCTTCTTTTTAAAACTGATTTATCACACTGCAGTGGATGTAGTACTTATTGTCTATATTGGCGTGGTGAAAAAATCGGCTTTTATTCGAACATAATTGTGAATCTGAATAGCCATCTTGATATGTAGATATAAAGGCCGTTTGGCTTATGTGAGCAGACAATATCCTAAGTTGAAACAATGGATAAACAGTACCTTTATGTGGTGTGTCACACACTTCTGCTCTTTAGCAAATTTCAAACCACACTGGAAGTGGACAGGAATTTGTAGCCGCCCTCCTGGTTCTGCGTGTCGTGACAGGCTGAGGTTAAAGCTGATTGACAAGTGGTAGAGTTGAAGCAGTTAAGCCTCTCCACTTCGTAATTATAGCGTTTCCTTTGGGGCTTCTTGATAAAGGCTATAGCCGAAACGCGTAGATCTGCCCACACTACCACTTTACACTGTGTTTGGATTACACAGTAATAATTATTTAAACTGTTGAAAAACGTTTTGAAAGCTTAATTTGAGCTAATTGTACATTTTTACGTCAGCCGCAACATTATCGGAATTTGTTAAGCTGTTGAATGAGACAGTAACGGCTCTCAGTCACACACTAAAACTGTGTCTGTGAATCAAATAGCTCTCACGGATTACTCCTTTTTGGAACTCTAAATCTACAAATTTGTGAAAGAGCAAATTCTACATTGAACCACAATACTAGGATTTCGTCACCTTATGAAGGTTGAACGGACAACATCTTCACATCTGATCCACAGCTATTACTAATAGCACTCTACACATTGTTGGTATCGTATATACCCCTTCGGATCATTTCTTTACTTCAAAGCCCCTAAGGAAACACTATAATTACGAAGTGGAGAGGCTTAACTGCTTCAACTCTACCACTTGTCAATCAGCTTTAACCTCAGCCTGTCACGACACGCAGAACCAGGAGGGCGGCTACAAATTCCTGTCCACTTCCAGTGCGGTTTGAAATTTGCTAAAGAGCAGAAGTGTGTGACACACCACATAAAGGTACTGTTTATCCATTGTTTCAACTTAGGATATTGTCTGCTCACATAAGCCAAACGGCCTTTATATCTACATATCAAGATGGCTATTCAGATTCACAATTATGTTCAAATAAAAGCCGATTTTTTTCACCATGCCAATATAGACAATAAGTACTACATCCACTGCAGTGTGATAAATCAGTTTTAAAAAGAAGCGCAAAAAGATCCTTTAAGACAAAGGAGTCCAATAATAAGCCTTGTTTGGGGGATGCATATTTAATAAAACCAGCCCATCCATAGGCCTTTTTATTACTCAGCGTCTTTGGGGTTAACTTCTTGTACTTTTCTGAAGAGTTAAAGAGGCCTAATACATTGCTTAGAGGGGAATAACAGACAACCATTTGGAATCTCTCCCATCTTCCAATCTCCATATTTCACTTGCCGTCCGGGTATAGGGCTCCGGGTATAGGGCCCGTACCTGGGGGGCAAGGTTTAAATACCCAAGTTTGCGAATAATTATTTTAATTCTTAGGTCTAAACCTAAAGGTATTACAACACTTTATTATTGCATAAGTCTGTTTAGCCTGTTTATGTACTAGGTGATCTATCATTTGCTTCTTCATATGCTGCCAGCTGGCCATATATATACTAGGCAATAACTCAGTTTTTTTTTTATCTATATCATATTGTGAATTATAGTTGATGGTCCTTTATATTCCCTATAATCCTAAATTTCTGTACGGTGAGATTGCTTAGTGTTTGTTTGCCCTTTTATGTTATCTTTCATTTGCCTCATGATGTGCCCATGAGAGACCCTTTTGTTAATAAGACACTTAATGCTAATGTTATTATATAGTCAAATACTCTGACACGCCCCCCCCCCTTCTCAACAATATCCCAAGGTCCAAGAGTGACCATACTTAGCATCAAAGCCCTCCCCTATATCATATAGATTCCATGGGTCCATGAGTGGCCTTTTGAAGCTATGGAGGTGCATTCTTTTTCAAGGGGGGAAAAAAGAGGTTTCATTTCTATAGTTTAATGGTAGCTTATTCACACAAAGTCAGTATATTCACACAGTTTTGTATAATGTACCCTTTTACTTAAACCATGTATATAATGGTAAAACAAATATTAGTTTACCACTGCTAATCCTATTGAACTTATGTTTAATATTGTATATTTGAATAACCTCAATAAAATTATTTAAAAAAAAAAAAAAATCCTGCACAGGTCGTGAAGACCCTGGTGCTAGACAGATTTTTGAGAGAGCTTCCCCATTGTCTACATGAATGGGTGAGTCAAAGAAACCCCACAACTTATGATGGCATGGTAGCTCAAGTGGAATGATATCTGTCTGCAAGGGACTTAGAAAAGTCTTCCACTAAGGCACTTGCTTTTATTACAAGGCCAAGATCCCGAAAGGGTGAGCCTGAAGTCTGGATTGGGAGTGCGTTCGCACAAAACAGACTCTAGGGACTTCACTACAGTGAAAGAAGATCGCTTTGGTGGAAACACCATAATCTGAATCTAAAAGTGTGCAGAAAAGGACATGTTAGGGCGATGTTTCCTAACCTCCCAGAACCAATGCAGTGTGGACTAGAGGAGGATCCTATAAACTTTTGTGGACTATTGTGTTTAGTTAGACTGGTGAAAAGTTCACATACCTATAGAGTTACAGTCCTAACAATCAAGAAATAGGGGCACTAATTGACTCTGGTAGTGTCTTGACTTTGGTGGCAGGTAGCTTAGTCAAACCTGTTCATGTACAAAAGTATAAAACTATTGGGGTGCTTTGTAATCACAGGTGCACTGTACAATATCCAATTGCCAATGTAGAGGTTTTTGTGCAAGTAGATTGGTAAAAATCTCATCAGTAGTAGTACCTCCCTGTTACAGTTGCCAATAAGGTCTAAATAGGAGGAACCTGTGGTTGATCAAGTAGGTACTGGTATTCATGAGATTTTTCCATTCACTCACCCTGACTTGTATGTAACTAACCCAAAAAGAGGTAAACCCAGACGATAGTGCAGCTAAAGTAAGTTGAGATTTCATAAAGCCGTACACAAAGTATGGAAAAATGGTTCACTAAAGGTGTGGCCACACAATATAACAGAGATGATGTAGAGGTTGTTCAAAGTGAGCCTGACAAATACCAGGATAGTGAGGCTGGTATAAGTGAATTCTAAGAATATTGGATACTTCCGGTGGTAGCTTTGGGCGAGACCAGGCAAGTGATCCATTGTTACAGCATGCTAGGAGCAGAGTGGTGGAGGTAAACATCGTATCTGTAGAGGGTCACACAAAAGGTACATATCCATATTTAATCCTAACAAATTATCTCCTTTACAGGGTAACCTCAGATGATGGCCAAGAGATTGAGCAACTAGTTGTGCCTCCCTCCTGTACCAGGAAGGTGCTTGATTTTTCCCACTCTCACCTGTTGGGGAGACTTGGAGGTGGAAAAAAAACTCAAGAACGGGTTCTTAGGAGATTCTCTTGGCCAGGCGTATATGAGGAGATTAAAAGGTTTTGTGCCTATTGTCCAGAGTGCCAATTGTCATCACCAAAGCCCAAGTTAAAGGCCCCTCTCATACCTCTCCCCATAATCGATGTGCCATTTGAGAGGATCGGCATGGACCTAGTGGGCCCATTGGAACAATCTGCTCAAAGCCACCAGTACATTTTAGTGGGACTCTATTATGCAACACAGTATCCAGAGGCTATTCCTCTAGGTAAGGCAAATGCCAAAACTATAGCAAAGGAACTGGCTCAGGTATTTTCCTGGGTAAGCGTACCAAAGCAAATACTTACAGACCAGGGAATACCATTTTGTCTCATGTATTATGAAGGAGTTATGCCAGCTGTTTAACAAACATCCCCTGAGAACTTCAGTGTACCATCCCCAAACCGACGGACTGGTAGAGAGATTTAACCATACTCTGAAAGGGATGTTATGAAAAGTCTCTCAAACAAAAACAGTTAGGAGCACCAAAAAGCAAGTGAAAAAGCAAAATTTATTTACAGTTAATTTAAACATGAGGGTTAATTAACCCCAGGGTAAGAGTGTGAAAACAGAAAACAATAAACAGAGAACAAAAACGGCTGACCGGTTTCGGCGTCTGCCTTAATCCTAGCCTGCTTGAAAAAGTGATTGTAAATTCACAATTTAAAAACCCTTCTCTGTGTTTCTATTGGGTGTGGAGTACACACCCTTCAAGTAATTAACCAATGTCAAACATCAACTTGATTTAGTTAAATTTATTCAGACACCTGTTTCCCTACTGACACACTGTTAATAGGTGTGGCGATTTTGGATTAGCTAACTTGAAGTCTTATTTTGTTGTGAACTTTCAAATGCTATCATCCAAACTGCATAAAAGTGCTCCTCGTCACATCTATTTAGCCAGAAAGTGTGGTGTTCATAATAAGACATTATGCTTATATAACCAAAGTTTGTATTTTTGTAGTCTCATTTGTCAATTTTCGTATTCCTATGTATTGAACACTCTAAGTTCTTTTTAAATCCCCTATTGCGGAGGCTTGGCATTTCCCAGCTTGGACACTCACCAGCAGCAAAGAGGAGTATCACAACATTATCAACAGCACCGCAAGGACATATGAGACAGATCAACCTGAAACAGGACTGTGGTGAGTCTGTTTATGATATATACATATGTGATACCATTTGAACTGCATATATTGAAGACATCCTTATTTCTATTTCTATCTTGCTATTGTCAGGGGACATTGGGGTGGACCCATGGACATAGCATGACCATGAACTTTTGTCTGTATAACCAGGCTGGTTATGTATTGTGATTCATCATTAAATTCACATATGAAAGTTTACACCACGTACACACCCAACCACAGCACCCCTTCTTTTCTCTGAATGTTATGAAAAGTGGTTAGCAGGGAGACATTGGGGCCTACTGCTTCCTTACTTGTTATTTGCTGTCCGGGAGATTCCCCAAAGCTTCACAGCTTTCTCCCCATTTGAGTTACTATACGGGAGGCACCCTTGTGGTATTTTGGATATTCTGGATATAAACTGAATTACTTGGGAGGAACAAGGTGTTCCGGGAACTAATACGGTGCAACATGTGGAACAAATCCAAGAGCATTTGGCTCGAATTGTTCATCTTGTTCGCCAGCACCTGGTACAGGCTCAAGGTACCCAAAAACTTTACTATGACCAGAGTGCTAAAGTGAGACAGTTCAACAGGGGTGACCGGGTAATGGTTCTAGTCCCAACTGCCAAAAGTAAACTTCTGGCAGGTTGGCAGGGGCCATATTAAATTTTAGAACAGATAAACCCAGTGAACTATAGGGTTAGTCAGCCAGACCACCGTGAGAAAGAAGCAGTGCTTCATGTAAACCTCCTTAAACTGTGGAAAGATAGGGAGGCCTGTACAGTGGCAGTGGGTGACACACAGACAGATTCTCAAACCCCAGAGCAGTCAGTGGCAGTTTCTACAGAACTGACCCCTCAGGAAGCAGAAGATGCTAGAAGCTTAGTTGAAAGGAATATAGATGTTTTTCCTCAATACCTGGTAGAACCCAAGAGATAGCACATGACATTATCACAGAACCAGGAGTGATCCTTAGCTTTCAACCATACCGAATTCCTGAGGCAAAAAGACAAGCTGTAAGAGCTGAAGTTAAGAAAATGCTCGAGCTAGGGGCTATAGAAGAGTCTCAAAGCAATTGGTCAAGGTTAATAGTTCTAATGCCTAAACCTGATGGGTCTAACAGGTTCTGTAATGATTTTAGGAAATTCAATAAGTTTAAAGCATATCCAATGCCCCAGGTCGACAAATTAGTAGAGAGACTAGCAAAGGCCAGATTTCTTTCTTTGGACCTAAAAAAGGGTTATTGGCAGATACAGTTAACAGAGTGGGCCAGAGAGAAAACTGCATTTGCTACTCTAGATGGTCTATTTCAATATAGAATAATTGCTTTTGGTCTCAATGAAGCCCCAGCAACCTTTCAAAGGTTTATGGAGAAAATTGCTTAGACCTCATGCCATGTATGCTGCTGCATATCTGGAGGATGTGATGATTCATAGCTCAGACTGGGATTCCCATCTAAAAAAAGTGTGGGCAGTGTTGGACACATTTAGAAAGGCAGGGCTGACAGCTAACCCTTCTAAATGTACTATTGGTCTGGCTGAGGCTAAATCTTTGGGATATGTGGTTGGTAGAGGAATGGTAAAGCCCCAACTTAACAAGATAGAAGCTATACAGCACTGTCCAAGGCCACTGAGGAAGAAGCAAGTCAGAGCTTTTCTGGATATCGAAGGCTACTACCGGAGGTTCATTCCCCATTTTGCCACAAGGGCAGCCCCCTCACTGACCTTACTAAAGCAAGGAGCCCAGACTCATTAAGGTGGGACAGCAGGGCTGAAGAATCGTTTTCTTATCTACGTGCAGCACTTTGTAGAGAGCCTATCCTTGTGGCTCCTGACTTTAGTAAGGAATTCTTCCTCCAGACAGATGCATCTGAGGTTGGTTTAGGGGCCGAACTGTCTCAATATGTTAGTGATGAGGAACTCCCTGTTCTTTATCTGAGCAGAAAACCGTCAACCAGAGACGAGCACTATGCTACAATAGAAAAGGAGTGCTTAGCGATTAAGTGGGCTTTGGAAACCTTACGTTATTATTTATTGGGCAGGCGATTAACCCTTGTCACTGATCATGTGGATGCACACCAATAGGGATAAGAACTCAAGAATCCCCAGGTGGTTCTTGTCCTTACAACCTTTTACTTTTGTGCTGAGACACAGGGCGGGTCTTCTCCATGGAAATGCTGAAACCCTGTCTAGGGCACATGCCCAGACGGCCACAACTGCTTCACACGCCTGTGTTAAGCAGGGGAGGGGGATATGTGACAGGGTACAAGACCATGTGTCAGAGGTTACAAAGAGCAATCTATCCCGGATGTTAAGTGGTTAATGTTTTTCTGCTAGTTAGCACACCTGTTACTTGTTAATAAGGCCCAGGGCTATATAATAGCTCTGAGAAAGCAGGAAGAGGTCTCAGTATCAGGCTGCATTGGAATATGCACGTGGAGACCTGTCTAGTGCCTGTCTTCTACCTGTCTGCATACAAGTTAAAGGTCTGGTAAAAAAATTGTTTATTTTGTAAACAACTGTGAATATCGGTTTGTTTTTCACTGGAGCCAGAGTAGCTGGACCAGTAATAGTAGTTAGAGAAATTATTGTTAGTCTCCTAAAACGATCAGCATTTTTCACTTAAAGGGGAAGTGTACCCTGACTCTGGAAAGAGACTTTGGGGCCGATTTATCATGGCCTGATTGGGGCCAAATACCCCTGTTTCCGAACGAGCCTTTAGGCTCACCGGAAACAGGAGTTAAGAAGCAGCGGTCTTAAGACCGCTGATCCTTAACTTGTCCGCTACCTCTTAGGCTGTGGACATCAATCTGCCCAATCGTGTTGATTGACACCCCCTGCTAGCAGCCAATTGTGCAATGTGAAATGCCAACAGCGTATGCTGCCGGCATTCAGCGATGTCTGGTGGACATGATACGCTACAGCGTATCATGTCGGACATACATTGATAAATCGGCCCCTTTGTTTTACTTTTATTAAAGAAAAAATTGCATTCAAAACACAGTTGCCTGATCATATTTGCAGTGGCTTTTCCACAGTCTGTATATGTATACATACTATATATTTATGTTTTTATATGTGTATATATGTTTGTAAATACATATATACACATATAAATACATATGTACACATATAAATACATGTGTACACATATAAATACATAAATACATATGTACACATATAAATACATAAATACATATGTACACATATAAATACATATGTACACATATAAATACATATGTACACATATAAATACATAAATACATATGTACACATATAAATACATAAATACATATATACACATATAAATACATAAATACATATGTACACATATAAATACATAAATACATATATACACATATAAATACATAAATACATATGTACACATATAAATACATAAATACATATATACACATATAAATACATAAATACATATGTACACATATAAATACATATGTACACATATAAATACATAAATACATATATATACATATAAATACATATGTACACATATAAATACATAAATACATATATACACATATAAATACATAAATACATATGTACACATAAATACATGAATATAGATGTACACATATAAATACATAAATACATATGTACACATATATAGACATGGATATGTATGTATATCTATGATAAAACCCTTTTGCAGCTTTTTTTTTTCTTTCTAACACCCGAGATCTCATATCTTTTAAACCTTATCTTCTGTGTGCAATTTTTTATATATATAATTTTTATTAGTCAGTGTTATTATGAGTGTAAGTATACTTTGTGATGTATTTTTTAAGTGTTTTGTGCAACTTTATATTTTCACCAAACAATTAAAGGGACACTCAGGTCAAATTTAACTTTCATGATTCAGATAGAGCATGACATTTTAAACAACATTCTAATTTACTTCCATTAACAAAATATGCACAGTCTTTTCTCCAACATTGGTGTGTCCGGTCCACGGCGTCATCCTTACTTGTGGGATATTCTCCTCCCCAACAGGAAATGGCAAAGAGTCCCAGCAAAGCTGGTCACATGATCCCTCCTAGGCTCCGCCCACCCCAGTCATTCTCTTTGCCGTTGCACAGGCAACATCTCCACGGAGATGGTTAAGAGTTTTTTGGTGTTTAAATGTAGTTTTTATTCTTCTATCAAGTGTTTGTTATTTTAAAATAGTGCTGGTATGTACTATTTACTCTGAAACAGAAAAGGATGAAGATTTCTGTTTGTAAGAGGAAGATGATTTTAGCAGACAGTAACTAAAATCGGTTGCTGTTTCCACATAGGACTGTTGAGATGAAGTAACTTCAGTTGGGGGAAACAGTTAGCAGACTTTTCTGCTTAAGGTATGACTAGCCATATTTCTAACAAGACTGTGTAATGCTGGAAGGCTGTCATTTCCCCTCATGGGGACCGGTAAGCCATTTTCTTAGTCAAAAACAAACAGAATAAAGGGCTTATTATGGGCTAA
Organism: Bombina bombina; assembly: GCF_027579735.1. Lineage (NCBI taxonomy): Eukaryota > Metazoa > Chordata > Amphibia > Anura > Bombinatoridae > Bombina > Bombina bombina. The sequence continues at coordinate 484,504,022 of NC_069505.1, read as the reverse complement.
AAAACTGGTAGACATTTTTATGGGCTAAATCGATTGCTTTATTTGTGCATATTATTCAAATTTAGGCTAACAATTGACATTTATAATCTTGGGGAACGTTTATAAAACGGCAGGCACTGTATTGGGCACCTTTTTCAGTCAGGGGGCCTTTCTAGTCATAGACTGAGCCTCATTTTCGCGCCATTAATGCGCAGTTGTTTTTTGAGAACAGGGCATGCAGATGCATGTGTGTGGATCTAAGAATCTCTGAAAAAGCTTTTAGAAGGCGTCATTTGGTATCGTATTCCCCTCAGGGCTTGGTTGGGTCTTAGCAAAGACTGTATCTGGGACTGTATAGGGGTTAAATTGAAAAACGGCTCCGGTTCCGTTATTTTAAGGGTTAAAGCTCTGAAATTTGGTGTGCAATACTTTTAAGGCTTTAAGACACTGTGGTGAAAATTTGGTAATTTTTGAACAATTCCTTCATACTTTTTCACATATTCAGTAATAAAGTGTTTTCTGTTTGAAATTTAAAGTGACAGTAACGGTTTTATTTTAAAACGTTTTTTGTGCATTGTTGACAAGTTTAAGCCTGTTTAACATGTCTATACCTTCAGATAAGCTATGTTCTATATGTATGAAAGCCAATGTGTCTCCCCATTTAAATTTATGTGATAATTGTGCCATAGCGTCCAAACAAAGTAAGGACAGTACTGCCACAAATAATGATATTGCCCAAGATGATTCCTCAAATGAGGGGAGTAAACATGATACTACATAATCTCCTACTGTGTCTACACCAGTTTTGCCCATGCAGGAGGCCCCTAGTACATCTAGTGCGCCAATACTTATTACCATGTAACAATTAACGGCTGTAATGGATAACTCCGTAGCAAATCTTTTATCCAAAATGCCTACTTATCAGAGAAAGCACGATTGCTCTGTTTTAAACACTGAAGAGCAAGAGGACGCTGATGATAATTGTTCTGTCATACCCTCACACCAATCTGAAGGGGCCATGAGGGAGGTTTTGTCTGAGGGAGAAATTTCAGATTCAGGAAAAATTTCTCATCAAGCTGAACCTGATGTTGTGACATTTAAATTTAAATTAGAACATCTCCGCGCACTGCTTAAGGAGGTATTATCTACTCTGGATGATTGTGACAATTTGGTCATTCCAGAGAAATTATGCAAGATGGACAGGTTCCGGTGCCCCCCGACGCTTTTCCTATACCCAAGCGGGTGGCGGACATAGTAAATAAAGAGTGGGAAAAGCCTGGCATACCTTTTGTTCCTCCCCCTATATTTAAGAAATTATTTCCTATGGTCGACCCCAGAAAGGACTTATGGCAGACAGTCCCCAAGGTCGAGGGGGCAGTTTCTACTCTAAACAAACGCACTACTATTCCTATCGAAGATAGTTGTGCTTTCAAAGATCCTATGGATAAAAAATTGGAAGGTTTGCTTAAAAAGATTTTTGTACAGCAAGGCTACCTTCTACAACCAATTTCATGCATTGTTCCTGTCACTACGGCAGCGTGGTTCTGGTTCGAGCAACTAGAAAAGTCGCTCAGTAGAGAAACTCCATATGTGGAGGTTATGGACAGAGTTCACGCACTTAAATTGGCTAACTCTTTTATTTTAGATGCCGCTTTGCAATTAGCAAAATTAGCGGCGAAAAATTCAGGGTTTTGCTATTGTGGTGCGCAGAGCGCTTTGGCTAAAGTCTTGGTCAGCGGATGTGTCATCCAAGACAAAATTACTTAACATTCCTTTCAAAGGTAAAACTTTATTTGGACCTGATTTGAAAGAGATTATTTCAGACATCACTGGGGGAAAGGGCCACGCCCTTCCACAGGATAGGTCTTTTAAGGCTAAAAATAAGCCTAATTTTCGTCCCTTTCGCAGAAATGGACCAGCCTCTAATTCTGCATCCTCTAAGCAAGAGGGTAATGCCTCACAACCCAAACCAGCCTGGAAACCAATGCAAGGCTGGAACAAAGGTAAGCAGGCCAAGAAGCCTGCCACTGCTAACAAGACAGCATGAAGGAGTAGCCCCCGATCCGGGACCGGATCTGGTGGGGGGCAGACTCTCTCTCTTTGCTCAGGCTTGGGCAAGAGATGTTCAGGATCCTTGGGCGCTAGAAATAGTTTCTCAAGGTTATCTCCTGGAATTCAAGGAACTACCCCCAAGGGGAAGGTTCCACAAGTCTCACTTATCCTCAAACCAAATAAAGAGACAGGCATTCTTACATTGTGTAGAAGACCTGTTAAAGATGGGAGTGATACACCCAGTTCCAATAAAGGAACAAGGAATGGGATTTTATTCCAATCTGTTCGTAGTTCCCAAAAAAGAGGGAACGTTCAGACCAATTTTGGATTTGAAGATCCTAAACAAATTTCTCAGGGTACCATCGTTCAAAATGGAAACTATTCGAACGATTCTACCCACCATCCAGGAAAGTCAATTTATGACTACCGTGGATCTAAAGGATGCGTACCTACATATCCCTATCCACAAGGAACATCATCAGTTCCTAAGGTTCGCTTTTCTGGACAAACATTACCAGTTTGTGGCTCTTCCATTCGGATTAGCCACTGCTCCAAGGATTTTCACAAAGGTGCTAGGGTCCCTTCTAGCGGTTCTAAGACCAAGGGGCATTGCAGTAGTACCTTACTTGGACGACATTCTAATACAAGCGTCGTCCCTGTCAAAGGCAAAGGCTCATACGGACATCGTTCTAGCCTTTCTCACATCTCACGGATGGAAGGTGAACAAAGAAAAGAGTTCTCTGTCCCCGTCAACAAGAGTTCCCTTCTTGGGAACAATAATAAATTCCTTAGAAATGAGGATTTTTCTGACAGAGGTCAGAAAATCAAAACTTCTAAGCTCTTGTCAAGTGCTTCATTCTGTTCCTCGTCCTTCCATAGCGCAGTGCATGGAAGTAATAGGATTGATGGTTGCAACAATGGACATAGTTCCTTTTGCACGAATTCATCTAAGACCATTACAACTGTGCATGCTCAAACAGTGGAATGGGGATTATACAGACTTGTCTCCAATGATTCAAGTAGATCAAAAGACCAGAGATTCACTCCGTTGGTGGCTGACCCTGGACCATCTGTCCCAGGGAATGAGCTTCCGCAGGCCAGAGTGGGTCATTGTCACGACCGACGCCAGTCTAGTGGGCTGGGGTGCGGTCTGGGAATCCCTGAAAGCTCAGGGTCTATGGTCTCGGGAAGAGTCTCTTCTCCCGATAAACATTCTGGAACTGAGAGCGATATTCAATGCTCTCAGAGCTTGGCCTCAACTAGCAAAGGCCAAATTCATAAGGTTCCAATCAGACAACATGACGACTGTTGCTTATATCAATCATCAAGGGGGAACAAAGAGTTCCCTGGCGATGAAAGAAGTGACCAAAATAATTCAATGGGCGGAGGATCACTCCTGCCACTTGTCTGCGATCCACATCCCAGGAGTAGAAAATTGGGAAGCGGATTTTCTGAGTCGTCAGACATTTCATCCGGGGGAGTGGGAACTCCATCCGGAAATCTTTGCCCAAATAACTCAATTATGGGGCATTCCAGACATGGATCTGATGGCGTCTCATCAGAACTTCAAGGTTCCTTGCTACGGGTCCAGATCCAGGGATCCCAAGGCGACTCTAGTAGATGCACTAGTAGCACCTTGGACTTTCAACCTAGCTTACGTATTCCCACCGTTTCCTCTCATTCCCAGGCTGGTAGCCAGGATCAATCAGGAGAGGGCCTCGGTGATCTTGATAGCTCCTGCGTGGCCACGCAGGACTTGGTATGCAGACCTGGTTAATATGTCATCGGCTCCACCATGGAAGCTACCTTTGAGACAGGACCTTCTTGTTCAAGGTTCATTCGAACACCCAAATCTGGTCTCCCTCCAACTGACGGCTTGGAGATTGAACGCTTGATTCTATCAAAGCGTGGGTTTTCAGATTCGGCGATAGATACTCTGGTTCAGGCCAGAAAACCTGTAACTAGAAAAATTTACCATAAAATATGGAAAAAATATATCTGTTGGTGTGAATCCAAAGGATTCCCATGGAATAAGATAAAAATTCCTAAGTTTCTCTCCTTTCTTCAAGAAGGTTTGGAGAAAGGATTATCTGCAAGTTCCCTAAAGGGACAGATCTCTGCTTTATCTGTCTTACTACACAAAAGACTAGCAGCTATGCCAGATGTTCAAGCATTTGTTCAGGCTCTGGTTAGGATCAAGCCTGTTTACAGACCTTTGACTCCTCCCTGGAGTCTAAATCTAGTTCTTTCAGTTCTTCAAGGGGTTCCGTTTGAACCCTTACATTCCATAGATATTAAGTTACTATCTTGGAAAGTTTTGTTTTTGGTTGCAATTTCTTCTGCTAGAAGAGTTTCAGAGTTATCTGCTCTGCAGTGTTCTCCTCCTTATCTGGTGTTCCATGCAGATAAGGTGGTTTTTGCATACTAAGCCTGGTTTTCTTCCTAAAGTTGTTTCTAACAAAAATATTAACCAGGAGATAGTTGTACCTTCTTTGTGTCCGAATCCAGTTTCAAAGAAGGAACGTTTGTTACACAATTTGGACGTTGTCCGTGCTCTAAAGTTCTATTTAGAGGCTACTAAAGATTTCAGACAAACATCTTCCTTGTTTGTTGTTTATTCTGGTAAAAGGAGAGGTCAAAAAGCGACTTCTACCTCTCTTTCCTTTTGGCTTAAAAGCATCATCCGATTGGCTTATGAGACTGCCGGACGGCAGCCTCCTGAAAGAATCACAGCTCACTCTACTAGGGCTGTGGCTTCCACATGGGCCTTCAAGAACGAGGCTTCTGTTGACCAGATATGTAAGGCAGCGACTTGGTCTTCACTGCACACTTTTGCCAAATTTTACAAATTTGATACTTTTGCTTCTTCGGAGGCTATTTTTGGGAGAAAGGTTTTGCAAGCTGTGGTTCCTTCCGTTTAGGTGACCTGATTTGCTCCCTCCCTTCATCCGTGTCCTAAAGCTTTGGTATTGGTTCCCACAAGTAAGGATGACGCCGTGGACCGGACACACCAATGTTGGAGAAAACAGAATTTATGCTTACCTGATAAATTACTTTCTCCAACGGTGTGTCCGGTCCACGGCCCGCCCTGGTTTTTTAATCAGGTCTGATGAATTATTTTCTCTAACTACAGTCACCACGGTATCATATGGTTTCTCCTATATATATTTCCTCCTGTCCGTCGGTCGAATGACTGGGGTGGGCGGAGCCTAGGAGGGATCATGTGACCAGCTTTGCTGGGACTCTTTGCCATTTCCTGTTGGGGAGGAGAATATCCCACAAGTAAGGATGACGCCGTGGACCGGACACACCGTTGGAGAAAGTAATTTATCAGGTAAGCATAAATTCTGTTTTTATATTTACACTTTTTGAGTCACCAGCTCCTACTGAGCATGTGCAAGAATTCACAGAATATACGTATATGCATTTGTGATTGGCTGATGGCTGTCACATGGCACAGGGCGAGTGGAAATAGACAGAACTTTAAAATTTGTTAGAAAAAATCTACTACTCATTTGAAGTTCATTTGTGACACACTGCAAGCGGAGTGGTGCGCAGCGTGTAGATGCGGATGTGTGCGCTCAGTGTGTCCTGCCTTTTCATCTCTGAGCACTCTGCTGCGTCAGTTCGCGTAGCTGAGTGCTCTGTGAGGAAATATCTGAACTTCAGAAGCGATGCGACGCGAAGCGAAGCAGCTGCTCCGTCCTGCGTCGCATTGCTTGCAGTGTGTCACAGCCTTTAGTGCTATTGCATTGTCTTGTTATCATGCATTGTTGTTTATGCAAATCTACTGTATTTACTGGTTCTTTAACCACAGCTCAGAAATCACGGTTAAGATTCTAGCGTAAATCACGATTGCGCTCACCCAATCGAATTTACCTTCAACTCGTAATACCAGCGGTAAGCCCGATGAGTGAAAACCCTCGTGATATACCCCTTATCGCTATTGCGCAAACGATTCCGCTCCACTTTTAATCTAGTCCTTAGTGTTTAATGTCCGTTTAAGGAAAAAATATTATTTAAAGGAAAAAGGAAAAAGAAGACTGGGAGGCATATTTAACAAATGTCTGTCGGACCTGATCCGACAGTGCGGATCAGATCCGACAGACATTGCTGAATGCGGAAAGCAATATGCTCTCCGTATTCAGCATTGCACCAGCAGCTCACAAGAGCTGCTGGTGCAACGCTGCCCCCTGCAGACTCTCGGCCAATGGGCCACCAGCAGGGGGTGTCAATCAACCCGATCGTACTTGATCGGGTTGAATTCCGGCGATTCCTGTCCGCCTCATCATAGCAGGCGGACAGGGTTATGGAGCAGCGGTCTTTGTGACCGCTTCTTCATAACTGCTGTTTCTGGCGAACCTGCAGACTCGCCAGAAACACGGGGCCTCAAGCTCCATTCAGAGCTTGATAGATAGGCCCCTGGATCTCATAAGGCTGGGATGGAATTTCCTTACTGAAAGTGTTTTACTGTATATAAAACGAAGATGTTATACAGAGTCTGTTCAAAAACACATTGCACCATAATACTTCCTTGCAGATCATCTTTATATATATATATATATATATATATATATATATATATATATATATATATATATATATATATATATATATATATACAGTGGCTATAAAAAGTCTACACACCCCTGTTAAAATGTCAGGTTTCTGTGATGTAAAAAAATGAGACAAAGATAAATAATTTCAGAACTTTTTCCACCTTTAATGTGACCTATAAACTGTACAACTCAATTGAAAATCAAACTGAAATCTTTTAGGTAAAGGGAAATAAAACTAAAAAACTAAAATAATATGGTTGCATAAGTGTGAACACCCTTAAACTAATACTTTATTGAAGCACCTTTTGATTTTATTACAGCACTCAGTCTTTTTGGGTATGAGTTTTTCAGCATGGTATATCTTGACTTGGCAAGATTTGCCCACTCTTCTTTGCAAAAACACTTTAAATCTGTCAGAATGCGAGGGAATCTCCTGTGCACAGCCCTCTTCAGATCACCCCACAGATTTTGAATTGGATTCAGGTCTGGGCTCTGACTGGGCCATCCCAAAACTTTAATCTCCTTCTGGTGAAGCCATTCCTTTGTTGATTTGAATGTATGCTTTGGGTCGTTGTCATGCTGAAAGATAAAGTTCCTCTTCATGTTCAGCTTTCTAGCAGAAGCTTGAAGGTTTTGTGCCAATATTGTCTGGTATTTGGAACTGTTCATTATTCCCTCTACCTTGACTAAGGCCCCAGTTCCATCTGAAGAAAAACAGCCCCAAAGCATGATGCTGCCACCACTATGCTTCACTGTGGGTATGGTGTTCTTTTGGTGATAATTATGCAGTGTTGTTTTTGCGCCAAACATATCTTTTGGAATTATGGCCAAAAAGCTCAACTTTGGTTTCATCAGACCAGAACACCTTTTGCAACATGCTTTTGGGAAACTTCAGATGTGTTTTTGCAAAATTTAGCCGGGCTTGGATGTTTTTTTTTTGTAAGAAAACATAATTTATGCTTACCTGATAAATTTATTTCTCTTGTGGTGTATCCAGTCCACGGATCATCCATTACTTGTGGGATATTCTCCTTCCCAACAGGAAGTTGCAAGAGGATCACCCACAGCAGAGCTGCTATATAGCTCCTCCCCTAACTGCCATATCCAGTCATTCGACCGAAACTAGCCGAGAAAGGAGAAACCATAGGGTGCAGTGGTGACTGTAGTTTAAAATTTAGACCTGCCTTAAAAGGACAGGGCGGGCCGTGGACTGGATACACCACAAGAGAAATAAATTTATCAGGTAAGCATAAATTATGTTTTCTCTTGTTAGGTGTATCCAGTCCACGGATCATCCATTACTTGTGGGATACCAATACCAAAGCTAAAGTACACGGATGAAGGGAGGGACAAGGAAGGTACTTAAACGGAAGGGACCACTGCCTGTAGAACCTTTCTCCCAAAAATAGCCTCCGAGGAAGCAAAAGTATCAAATTTGTAAAATTTTGAAAAGGTATGAAGTGAAGACCAAGTCGCCGCTTTGCAAATCTGTTCAACAGAAGCCTCATTTTTAAAGGCCCAGGTGGAAGCCACAGCTCTAGTAGAATGAGCTGTAATCCTTTCAGGGGGCTGCTGTCCAGCAGTCTCATAGGCTAAGCGTATTACGCTCCGAAGCCAAAAAGAAAGAGAGGTTGCTGAAGCCTTTTGACCTCTCCTCTGTCCAGAGTAAACAACAAACAGGGAAGATGTTTGACGAAAATCTTTAGTCGCTTGTAAGTAAAACTTTAAAGCACGGACTACGTCCAAATTATGTAAAAGACGTTCCTTCTTTGAAGAAGGATTAGGACACAATGATGGAACAACAATCTCTTGATTGATATTCTTGTTGGAAACTACCTTAGGTAAAAACCCAGGTTTTGTACGCAGAACTACTTTATCTGTATGGAAAATCAGATAAGGAGAATCACATTGTAAAGCTGATAACTCAGAGACTCTACGAGCCGAGGGAATAGCCATCAAAAACAGAACTTTCCAAGATAAAAGTTTGATATCAATGGAATGAAGGGGTTCAAACTGAACTCCTTGAAGAACCTTAAGAACCAAGTTTAAGCTCCATGGAGGAGCAACAGGTTTAAACACAGGCTTAATTCTAACCAAAGCCTGACAAAATGCCTGGACATCTGGAACCTCTGCCAGATGCTTGTGCAAAAGTATAGACAGAGCAGAAATCTGTCCCTTTAAAGCACTAGCTGATAATCCTTTATCCAAACCCTCTTGGAGAAAGGACAATATCCTAGGAATCCTAACCTTACTCCATGAGTAATTCTTGGATTCACACCAATGAAGATATTTGCGCCATATCTTATGGTAGATTTTCCTGGTTACAGGCTTTCGTGCCTGTATTAAGGTATCAATGACTGACTCGGAGAAGCCACACCTTGATAAAATCAAGCGTTCAATCTCCAGGCAGTCAGTCTCAGAGAAATTAGATTTGGATGATTGAAAGGACCTTGTAGTAGAAGGTCTTGTCTCAGAGGCAGAGGCCAAGGTGGAAAGGATGACATGTCCACCAGGTCTGCATACCAGGTCCTGTGTGGCCACGCAGGCGCGATCAAGATCACCGATGCTCTCTTCTGTTTGATTTTGGCAATCAGTCGAGGGAGCAGAGGAAACGGTGGAAACACATAAGCCAGGTTGAAGAACCACTGTGCTTCTAGAGCATCTATCAGCGTTGTTTCTGGGTCCCTGGACCTGGATCCATAACAAGGAAGCTTGGCGTTCTGGCGAGACGCCATGAGATCCAATTCTGGTGTGCCCCAACGATGAACCAATTGAGCAAACACCTCCGGATGGAGTTCCCACTTCCCCGGATGACGACTTAGAAAATCCGCCTCCCAGTTGTCTACACCTGGAATATGGATCGCTGATAGATGGCAAGAGTGAGTCTCTGCCCAGCGAATTATCTTGGAGACTTCTAACATCGCTAGGGAGCTCCTGGTCCCCCCTTGATGGTTGATGTAAGCCACAGTCGTGATGTTGTCCGACTGAAATCTGATAAACCTCAGGGTTGCTAACTGAGGCCAAGCTAGAAGAGCATTGAATATTGCTCTTAACTCCAGAATATTTATTGGGAGGAGTTTTTCCTCCTGAATCCACAATCCCTGAGCCTTCAGGGAATTCCAGACTGCACCCCAACCTAGAAGGCTGGCATCTGTTGTTACAATTGTCCAATCTGGCCTGCGAAAGGTCATACCTTTGGACAGATGGACCCGAGATAGCCCCCAGAGAAGAGAATCTCTGGTCTCTTGATCCAGATTTAGCAGAGGGGACAAATCTGTGTAATCCCCATTCCACTGACTGAGCATGCATAATTGCAGCGGTCTGAGATGTAGGCATGCAAATGGCACTATGTCCATCGCTGCTACCATTAAGTCGATCACTTCCATGCACTGAGCCACCGAAGGGCGCGGAATGTAGTGAAGAACACGGCAGGAATTTAGAAGCTTTGATAACCTGGACTCCATCAGGTAAATTTTCATTTCTACAGAATCTATCAGAGTTTCTAGGAAGGAAACCCTTGTGAGGGGTGATAGAAAACTCTTTCCCTTGTTTACTTTCCACCCATGCGACCTTAGAAATGCCAACACTATGTCCGTATGAGATTTGGCAATTTGGAAGTTTGACGCCTGTATCAGGATGTCCTCTAGATAAGGGGCCACTGCTATGCCCCGTGGTCGTAGGACAGCCAGAAGAGACCCCAGAACCTTTGTAAAAATTCTTGGGGCTGTAGCTAACCCGAAGGGAAGAGCCACAAACTGGTAATGCCTGTCTAGAAAGGCAAACCTTAGGAACCGATGATGATCTTTGTGAATTGGTATGTGAAGGTAAGCATCCTTCAAATCCACTGTGGTCATGTACTGACCCTCCTGGATCATAGGTAGGATTGTCCGAATAGTTTCCATTTTGAACGATGGAACTCTGAGGAATTTGTTTAAGATCTTTAGATCCAAAATTGGTCTGAAGGTTCCCTCTTTTTTCGGAACCACAAACAGATTTGAATAAAATCCCTGTCCTTGTTCCATCTGTGGAACTGGATGGATCACTCCCATTATTAGGAGGTCTTGCACACAGCGTAAGAATGCCTCTTTCTTTATCTGGTTTACAGATAATCTCGAAAGGTGAAATCTCCCTTGTGGGGGGGAAGCTTTGAAGTCCAGAAGATATCCCTGAGTTATGATCTCCAACGCCCAGGGATCCTGAACATCTCTTGCCCACGCCTGGGCGAAGAGAGAAAGTCTGCCCCCTACTAGATCCGTTGCCGGATAGGGGGCCGTTCCTTCATGCTGTCTTAGAGGCAGCAGCAGGCTTTCTGGCCTGCTTGCCTTTGCTCCAGGCCTGGTTAGATTTCCAGGCCGGCTTGGATTGCGCAAAAGTTCCCTCTTGTTTTGTAGCAGAGGAAGTTGATGCTGCACCTGCCTTGAAGTTTTGAAAGGCACGAAAATTAGACTGTTTGGCCCTTGATTTGGCCCTGTCCTGAGGAAGGGTATGACCCTTACCTCCAGTAATGTCAGCAATAATTTCCTTCAAACCAGGCCCAAATAGGGTCTGCCCCTTGAAGGGAATGTTAAGTAATTTAGACTTTGAAGTCACGTCAGCTGACCAAGATTTAAGCCATAGCGCCCTACGCGCCTGGATGGCGAATCCAGAATTCTTAGCCGTTAGTTTAGTCAAATGAACAATGGCATCAGAAACAAAAGAATTAGCTAGCTTAAGTGTTCTAAGCTTGTCAAGTATTTCAGTCAATGGAGTATCTGTCTGAAAGGCCTCTTCCAGAGACTCAAACCAGAACGCCACAGCAGCAGTGACAGGAGCAATGCATGCAAGGGGCTGCAGGATAAAACCTTGTTGAATAAACATTTTCTTAAGGTAACCTTCTAATTTTTTATCCATTGGATCTGAAAAAGCACAACTGTCCTCGACAGGGATTGTGGTACGCTTTGCTAAAGTAGAAACTGCTCCCTCCACCTTAGGGACCGTCTGCCATAAGTCCCGTGTGGTGGCGTCTATTGGAAACATTTTTCTAAAAATAGGAGGGGGGGAAAACGGCACACCGGGTCTGTCCCACTCCTTAGTAATAATTTCTGTAAACCTTTTAGGTATTGGAAAAACGTCAGTACACACCGGCACCGCGTAGTATTTATCCAGTCTACACAATTTCTCTGGCACTGCAATTGTGTCACAGTCATTCAGAGCAGCTAAAACCTCTCCAAGCAACACCCGGAGGTTCTCAAGCTTAAATTTAAAAGTAGACATATCTGAATCAGGTTTCCCCGAGTCAGAGACGTCACCCACAGACTGAAGCTCTTCCTCAGCTTCTGCATATTGTGACGCAGTATCAGACATGGGCCTTAAAACATCTGCGCGCTCTGTATTACGTCTAACCCCAGAGCTATCTCGCTTTCCTCTGAATTCAGGCAGTCTGGCTAATACCGCTGACAGGGTATTATCCATGATTGCCGCCATGTCCTGCAAAGTAAACGCTATGGGCGTCTTTGATGTACTTGGCGCCATTTTAGCATGAGTCCCTTGAGCGGGAGTCAAAGGGTCCGACACGTGGGGAGAGTTAGTCGGCATAACTTCCCCCTCGTCAGAATCCGCTGGTGATAATTTTTTTAAAGATAACAGCTGATCTTTATTGTTTAAAGTGAAATCAATACATTTAGTACACATTCTCCTATGGGGTTCCACCATGGCTTTTAAACATAATGAACAAGGAGTTTCCTCTATGTCAGACATGTTTATACAGACTAGCAATGAGACTAGCAAGCTTGGAAAACACTTTAAATCAAGTTAACAAGCAATATAAAAAAACATTACTGTGCCTTTAAGAGAAAAAAATTTTGCCAAAATTTGAAATAACAGTGAAAAAAGGCAGTTAAACTAACGAAATATTTACAGTGTATGTAACAAGTTAGCAGAGCATTGCACCCACTTGCAAATGGATGATTAACCCCTTAATACAAAAAACAGATTAACAAAACAAAAAATATGTTTTTTAAACAGTCATAACAACTGCCACAGCTCCTACTTTTGAAGCCTTTTGAGCCCTTCAGAGATGTCCTATAGCATGCAGGGGACTGCTGAGGGAAGCTGAATGTCACAGTTTGTAATTTTAACTGCACCAACTGTAACTTTTATACTATAACAGTGGAAACAGTGCATATATAAAAACGATTAAACATGCCAGCAAACGTTTTATATTGCACATTAATCAGAGTATATACCTCTGATAGCAAGCCTGATACTAGTCGTTATTAAATCACTGTATTTAGGCTTTAACTTACATTAATCCGGTATCAGCAGCATTTTCTAGCAAATTCCATCCCTAGAAAAACTTAACTGCACATACCTTATTGCAGGATACCCTGCACGCCATTCTCCCTCTGAAGTTACCTCACTCCTCAGACATATGTGAGAATAGCAGTGGATCGTAGTTACTTCTGCTAAGATCATAGAAAAACGCAGGCAGATTCTTCTTCTAAATGCTGCCTGAGATAAAATAGTACACTCCGGTACCATTTAAAAACAATAAACTTTTGATTGAAGAAAAAACTAACTATATTTTACCACTTTCCTCTTACTACCTCCAGCTATGTTGCAAGAGAATGACTGGATATGGCAGTTAGGGGAGGAGCTATATAGAAGCTCTGCTGTGGGTGATCCTCTTGCAACTTCCTGTTGGGAAGGAGAATATCCCACAAGTAATGGATGATCCGTGGACTGGATACACCTAACAAGAGAAAAGGCTTCCGTTTTGCCTATCTGTGAAGAATACGGGCGATTGTTGTCACATGTACCACACAGCCATTACTTGCCAGATATTCCTGCAACTCCTTTAATGTTGCTGTAGGTCTCTTGGCAGCCTCCCAGACCAGTTTTCTTCTCATCTTTTCATCAATTTTGGAGGGACATCCAGTTCTTGGTAATGTCACTGTTGCACCATATTTTCTTCACTTGATGACTGTCTTCACTGTGTTCCATGGTATATCTAAAAGCCTTGGAAATTCTTTTGTACCCTTCTCCTGACTGATACCTTTTAACAATGAGATCCCTCTGATGCTTTAGAAGCTCTCTGCGGACCATGGCTTTTGCTGTAAGATGCGACTAACAAAATGTCAGGAAAGACCTACTAGAATAGCTGAACTTTATTTGGGGTTAATCAGAGGCACTTTAAATGATGACAGGTGTGTACTGACTCCTATTTAACATGATTTTGAATGTGTTTTCGTAATTCTGAACACAGCTACATCCTCAGTTATAAAAGGGTGTTCACACTTATGCAACCATATTATTTTAGTTTTTTATTTTTATTTCCCTTTACCTAAAAGATTTCAGTTTGTTTTTCAACTGAGTTGTACAGTTTATAGGTCACATTAAAGGTGGAAAAAGTTCTGAAATGATTTATCTTTGTCTCATTTTTTTACATCACAGAAACCTGACATTTTAACAGGGGTGTGTAGACTTTTTATATCCACTATATATATATGTGTGTGTGTGTATATATATATATATATATATATATATATATATTTATATATATATTTATATTGTTATAGACAGATGGCTATATATATAGATAAATATAATGTATGTCACAATATATATGTGTGTGTATCCCGGTGTATTTCCTTTATAAAGCTGAAAGGTTCTGCAGATGTGTTGCTATGGTGACAGGAGGAGAGTGTGTGCGAACGCACAGGAAGCAGGGGCTCTGTTTTTACAGACACACAATCTGCATCTTGCAGCACAGAGGATCCGCGCCAGAAAGCTGGGTAAGGAGGGAGAAGAGGGTATGAGGCACAGATACAGAGCAACATATAACACCCCAAGGCACTGGGTACCCCAATGCACCACAGTACAGGGGATCTTAATATATGTCACCATAGGGGACTTAAATATACAGCAGTAATTGGGCCCTGATTGCATACACATCTCTAAAGGGTACTCAAATACACAGCACTATAAAAATCCCTCAAAATACAGCACTACAGACCACAATACCATTACAATCCAACACAAAGCACTAGAAAGACACTAATAGCACAGCACTAGAACAGTCTTTTATGCAAGGAGTGTACCCCAATATGTCACAGTAGTGGGGATCCCTTAACACAGCACTAGAATGTAACCCAATATATAGTACTTCAGGGGATGCCAAAACACAGCACTTGAGTGTACCCCAATACATAGCACCAGCACGGATCCCAAAACACAGCACTAGAGTGTACCCCAATACATAGCACTAGTGGGGATCCCAAAACCAAGCACTAGAGTGTTCCAAAATACATTGCACTACAGGGGATGCCAAAACACAGCACTAAAGTGTACCCCCATACATAGCACTGGAGTGTACCCCAAAACATAAAACTAGCGGGTATCCCAAAACACAGGACTGGATTGCTCCCCAATACATAGCACTACAGGGGATGCCAAAACATAGCACTATGGTGTACCCCAATATATATCACTTGTGGGGATCCCAAAACACAGCACTAAAGTGTACCTCAATACACAGCACTAGCGTGAATCCCAAAACACAGCCTGAAGTGTAACCCAATACATAGCTCTACAGGTGATGCTAAAATACAGTACTAGAGTTTACCCCAATACATAGCACAACAGGAAGGTCCCAAACACAGCACTAGAGTCTGCCACAATACAGAGCACTACAGGGAACCCCAATACAAAGCACTATGTGGAACTCCAATATACAGTACTATAGAGTGTACCCTAATACATGGCACTACAGAGGATCCCAAAATAAAATATTATAGTGCAACCCAATAGACACCACTACAGTGGCATAAATAAAAAGAGAGAAGTGCTCAACCTGGGAACAAACAATAGCATAATAGCTTGTTCTATGGCTGGTTACCTCCTAAGAAGCAGACTCTTTTGCTCAACATGTGCCTTTCACAGAGAAGAACTTTCCTGAAGCATATCAGTTTGATCCTGACTTCACAGTACAGTCCAGCCCAGAAATACCAGGCAATCCCTCTCTGGACCTCAGACATAAGTTTCGGCCTAGTGTGGGCCTCGTCAGTGAGGTGCAGCCATATCCCTCTAGGCACACTGAGCAACGGTGGATCTGAGTTCATAGCACACTATAGAGAGCCTCAATACATAGTACTAAAAGGAATGCCAATATATAGCACTGTAAGGTTCTGCAATACACAGTACATAGGATTGCCATTACACAGCACTATAGCCTAACAAAATACAGAGGACTATAGGGTATCCCAATACACAGCACTACAAATGATTCACAATACAGTGCACTGTAGGGTCTCCCAATACAAAGCACTATAAGGGACCTCAATATAAACCACTGGAGGGTTCGCCAATACACAGCATAATTAAGTCTCCAATAGTGTTGGGTTCCCAAGTTATCAGGGTACACAGGATAGAATATTTCTTTCATACACAGGTTATTTTTCTGCTTCACTTTATTTATTTATTTTATTTATTTAGTACCCAGAGAAGAAACCCTAAACCTGCCTCCTTAAAAACCTTTTATATTAATACATGTCAGCTCAAGGGATGGACTGATATGGGGGGACCAGAGGATGCAGAGCCACAGACCCCTGGAAATGCCATAACCAATGGAGAGGAGACCACTGATGCCATGTCTGGCAGCAATAGGACTGACAAAGAATCTGAGCCTTGCTGTCTCCGTGTGGGCTTTGTGCGCCTCTTTCTGAAGAGGACAAGAAAGAGGAACAACTTTACAGAGGAAGGTCCACCATGTGCTGCCAAGAGCCTCCAAAATCCAAGGCAAGCTAAGGGTGAAGAAGAGAGAGAAGGGGTAATAAAGAGCAAGGACTGGGGAGGGGGCTTCTTACAGCTGCACTGTCTCAGAACCTCAGATGACAGAGAGGAAGATAACAGGGATGAGGATGAAAGGAGAGCTTGTCTAAAGGAGAATATAGGAGCAAAGGAGGAGAGTGGTCACAGTCAGAGAGAGGTGGAGGAGGAGGCTAGGAGATGTTCAAAGGTATCCCTAGTGAGTAAGATTAGGGGGTACAGACTGAGGGCAAAAGAGAATGGAGGGAAACTAGAAAATAACAAGCAGCATGGTCAGGAAGATATCAGAACGGCTGAAAAGGATGACCACAAACAAGAGACAGTAGATAAGAGAGACAGAGAAGAACAAGACACAAAAAATGAGAGCGACAGCAAAGAACTAGAGGTTCAAAATAAGAGGGACAGACAGAAACAAGAGACAAAGGATGCAAGAGACATCCAAGATCAAAAGGTAATAGACAAGAGAGACAGCCAAGAGCAAAAGATACTAGATATGAGATACAAACAAGATAAAGTGGTCCTAGCTAAGACAGACACTCAAAATCAAGAGGTGCTAGATAAGAAAGACAATGAAGAGCGAGAAGAACTAGATAAAAGAGACAGCCAAGAGCAAGAGGTGCAAGATAAGAGAGAGAGACAAAAACAAAAGGTACTAGATAAGACAGACAGCCAAAAGCAAGAGGTACTAGATACAAGAGACAGACAAGAGCATGAGCAACTAGATACAAGAGACAGACAAGAGCATGAGGTACTAGATACGAGAGACAGACAAGAGCATGAGGTACTAGATACAAGAGACAGCAAAGAGGAAGCGGTGCTAGATAAGAAAGACAATCAAGAGGAACTAGGTAAGAAAGACAGCCAAAAGCAAGATGTGCTAGATAAGCGAGACAGCCAAGAGCAAGGGGTATCAGATAAGAAAGACAACCAAGAGCGAGAGGAACTAGGTAAGATGGACAGCCATGAGCAAGAGGTGCTAGATAAACGAGACAGCCAAGAGCAAAAGGTGCTAGATAAGAGAGACAGCCAAGAGCAAGGGGTATTAGATAAGAAAGACAACCAAGAGCTAGGTAAGAAGGACAGACAAGAGCAAGAGGTGCTAGATAAGCGAGATAGCCAAGAGCAAAAGGTGCTAGATAAGAGAGACAGCCAAGAGCAAGGGGTATCAGATAAGAAAGACAACCAAGAGCAAGGGGTATCAGATAAGAAAGACAGCCAAGAGCTAGGTAAGAAGGACAGACAAGAGCAAGAGGTGCTAGATATGCGAGACAGCCAAGAGCAAGAGGTACAAAACAAGAAAGACAGACAAGAAATAGAGACAAAAAATGAGAGGGACTGCCAGGAACTAGATGTACTAGATGAGAGATACAGTCAGGAACAACAAGCTAAGGATGTGAGTGAATGCCAGGAATTAGAATTATCAGATAGGAGAGAGAGACAGGAATCAGAGACAACAAAGTTGTGGAACAGCCAGGGACTAATGGTAATAGATAAGAGAGACCAGGAACCGGAAATAAAGAAGACAGACAGCCTGAAATTACAGGTACTAAATAAGAGAGACAGCCAGGAACCAAAAGAGCAAAATAAAAGAGACAATATGAATAGAGAGTCACAGCATGTAGAAAATGGCCAGGAACTAGAGACTCGTGAGACTAGAGAGATGTTGACAGACAGCTATACACAAAAATTAGCCTGCTTAAAAAATAATGTGGGGAAGAGACAGCAGGATAACAGAGACAGTCTAGTTCAAGAAAGGACACATGAGGGAGGCTATGATGAAAAGAATTGGAAAGACAGGAAGGTACAAGAAACATTGGACAAAAGATACTGTAAGGGAGAGATGGTAAGAGACTGTCCATTGGTTGCATGTGTTGAAAGAATCCAGAAAACACATAAAGATGGATCATCTGAGAATAAGAATTTTGTAAATGCCACACGAGAGAAACAAGATCCATTTGAAGAGGGATACACTGTGAAAGGGAGAAATCAAGAAGATGACAAAGTGACATTAATAGGTAACTGTGTACTAGGGGACAAACACAAGTCAAATGAGACAAAAGAGGCTACGGAAAAGGAACAAGAGTCTGTGGAAAATTTGGATAGTCTAAAAGTCATTGGAAGTGATGGGCTTTTTAATGGAGAGATGATGGAGAATGCAGATGAGAAAGACAGCCTGAGGGACAATCTAGAAGAAAGGACCTGTTTAACAGAGAGAGAGTTTAAGGATCTACAGATATTCAACATTAAATATGATGGACACCATACAAGCTTATACAAAGCTCAGGAAACAGTGATGGACAAAGAAAGCAAATCAGAGGCAAATAGAGAGGGACACCAGTTTAGAGATGATAACACCATTGCAGATAACTATATGGAGCAAGTAATGTCCACAGGAATTTGGAATGAGCTGGACACAGGTATTCTGGTTCAAATATCAAGAGAGAATGAGGAGGAGCAGGTATTGCTTGGCAAAAAGAGAGCTGATGATTCCTCAGTCGCTGGCCTCCTCGGGATGTTTGATAACTCCCAGGATGAAGGGCAAAAGGAAGATAAGAGGTATGATGATGGCAATTTGATCCCCAGCATGGGTACAGATGAGGACAGCTGCCCTGATTTTCACCAATGGACTGATATGGAGGAGGTTGTATGGGAACATAAGACTCCAGGGTGGGTGCCATTTAAGGTGGAAGTAGAGGGCATGGTGCAATGGCTGGTACAGGAGGCAACTGACAGACTCGGTGATTATGTGACGGATAATTGTAGTCCCATTGATTAACTTAATTGTAATCCCCACTTTCTCATGTCTATTTTGTAAAAAATAAATAAAAATGACACACTTGTATAACACAAATAAAACCAAATTATAATTAACCACATTACTGGCTAGAGTCCACAACTGTATTTTTTCTTGATGATAACACATGAGGGGTTTGATATACTTTCCATCTTCTTAACCTGGGTAGTCAATAGAAGTCCAGGGGACTTGGCATAGGTAGAGGATGCTGTGGCTATACATAAGTTGAGGGAACTCTAAATAATGACTTGAGATGTTGGTATCCCTCAGGAAAAAAAAGAAACCTTACAAGATGATTGATTAGCTAATTTTGTACCTTTTGAGGTATGTTTATATTCAACAGCATTCCAAACAGAATGTTACAGGTATAGCAAGGCTAAAGGAAGGTACTGGAGACTGATGTTTGAATCTCTAGTCTTGGGGGAAATAGTGGAAACAACATTATCAAAGATGCGCCTGTGTTCGGGTAGGAAAATCCTTAAATGGGTGTTATAGTAATTTTCATATATGAAAGAAATCAAAGATCTATATAAAAAAATCATATAATAAAAAGCGTAATTCCAATCCACTCAAAAACTTTTGAAATTTGAAAACCATCTAAATCTGTCAGAAAAAAAGCTTTGCTTATGACTTTGCAACTCATTAACAGACACTCATACTTTCCAAAAGTCCAAGGTATTGCCAGATTGTCACGGGTTGGGAGGTTTGTCCGCTGTCCTTCCTTAGATTCCCCCACCAGGGTAAATGTTTGTGCTTCATTATGACTTTTGAGGGCCCTGGGCCCCGGGCCCCGGGCCCCTTTCTTCATGTAAAAATATTAAAAATGTATTCTGTATGGCTAGGTTGGTATAATAGTAACTATAATCCAGGCTTGACTGTAATCATCTTTATACCAATGCAGTTGAAGTATGAATCTCGCTTGTGAGAAGCAAACTGCACTGAGGCTAAGTGGGCACCCTATTCTCCATCATAGCCGAGCAGTGGCAGTTTTTTTTTTTTTTACACCAAATGTGCCTAATAGATAACTCAACTCTGCTTCCAGAGACTGCCCCGTCTCCTTTTATGGAATGCCCAGAATCCACAAAATACCACCAGCCATGCCACTGCCCAAAACGTTCTACTGACCTTGTTATCCAGGAAATGTTTTTATTTATTTATTTTTAAAAAGAATGTTCCTGTGTGAAAAAAATAAACAGGTATTGTTCTTATGCTTGCGGGGCATGTCACTTTACACCAACAGGTCTTCAGAAGTGTTAGCGCTTCTTGTTAGTTTAAAATCCAAATAAACAGCAGTATAAAATGTTTAAAAATTTGTTATAGTCGAAACTTTAATTTATAGCTATTGCCCCTGCAGTACTGTGCAACCCCTGCCAAGGAGTTAAACACAAAGTAGAAATGCCACTCGGTACCCGCACATCTGTCGTGCGACTTGCTTTGCTGATTGGATCCGTGTTGAGTTCCACTCAGGATCAGTGCTCTGAGTGTCTCAAGCACTGCAGGGTCGATAGTCATAGTGTAACAGATTAGAGCATGCAAATTTTCAACTACAATGGCCCTTTAATTATGTATTGCAAAACAACTTTGTAATGTAATTTCATTTTGTTGTATTTTAACTTTAAAAAATGGGGGTTTTCACTTCTAAGAATTGGACATTTTGCTGACATAATAACATTGGTTAGTTTTATTTACTACAGTATCAAATCTGGCTAGGTTCCTGGGGGGTGGAGTTTAAGCGTGCGCGTGCTCTATACAATACTTTCAAATGATTGCACAGGGAACGCTATTAGCACATTCATTGCAAACATATTACAAGTGGTGAGTTAGTTGTTTTGCTCAAACTCAATCAAAAATGCCACTGTAACATTTAGAGCTTTTTAAGACATGAAGCAAACCATTATTAGTAGCTGTATAGCTCTTGCGCGATGTTAATGCAAAATAGCGCTAATATTTTTGTGCTACACTTGTGATCTAGCCCCAGTGTTTTATGTTCCTTTAACGGTAAATGCATCATAAATTAAATGAAACCCAATTTTTTCATGATTCGGATAGACGCAAATGAAACGTTGTTTAACATTGTATGTTCTATTATAAAATTTGCTATCCTTTGTTGAAGAAGCAGCAATACACTACTGGGGTCTAGCTGGGCACATGTGAGAGCCAATAACAAGAGGACTGTATCTGCAGCCACCAATCAGCAGTAAGCTCCCTGTAGTGCATTGCTGCTCCTCAGTCTACCTAGGTATGCTTTTCAACAAAGGATACCAAGAGAATGAAACAAATTAGATAGTAGATGTACATTGGAAAGTTGTTTAAAATTGTATGCCCAGCCCTGTCTGTGAAGGTGTGACAGTAAACACCTTGATATTTTTATATAAAATGTTATGATGAATATACTGTACTTTCATTATTTATTTTGCTCTCTTTTCATGTAATGAAGCACTGAAAATGTTCTTCAACTTAGTTTGCAGACTTATTGAGGCAAACCATACTACATATCGTTCCCTAGCTGGCTTTAACAGATAAAAACTGGAAAACAATACACTTTATACTAACAATATGGCCATGACTAGCCTTGTTGTCTACAGACTTAAAGGGACATGAAACCCCAAATGTTTCTTTCATGACTTAGGTAGAACATACAATTTTAAACAACTTTTCAGTTTACTTCTATTATCAAATTTGCTTCATTCCCTTGGTATCATTTGTTGAAGGAGCAGCAATGCACTACTGGTTTCTAACTGAACACATGGGTGAGCCAATGACAATCGGTCTATATATGCAGCCGCCAATCAGCAGCTAGAACCTAGGTTCTTTGCTGCTCCTGATCTTACCTAGATAAACCTTTCAGTGAAAGGATAACAGGAGAAGGAAGCAAATACAATTTTGGAAAGTTGTTTAACATTGTATGCTCTGTCTAAATCATTAATGTCTAATTATGAATTTACTGTCTCTTTAAGCCTAGAGCCAGCTACTTAGCAGCTGAATGCATCTGGTGAGCCAATGACAAGAGGCATATATGTGAAGCCGTTAATTAGCAACCAGCTCCCAGTAGTGAATTGCTGCTAACTCTGAGTCTACCTACGAATTATTTTAAACAAAAGTTATAGAGAGAACAAAGTAAATTTAGTGTAACATTTTAAAAAAAAAAAAGCAGGTTTACTTGTGTTAGAAAAATTTTACTCCTTTCATGAAAGCATACTGAGGTAGGCTCAGGAGTGTGCATGTGTTTTGAGCACTAAGGGCTAGATTACAAGTGGAGTATATCTGACAGCGCAGGGTACGTTATCCTTTATTGGACCTTGCACAAAGTATACAGCACTATCTGGTACAAGTAGATGGTAAAAAAAGGTTTACCACAGAATCTTAAAGCGGCAGAATTTTTTTTAAAGCCCTATACTTGTAATGGGTAGTGCAGGGTGCAGTGTTATTGCTCTTATTACAAGTAGTGGGTAGGGTTGCCACTTGCCAGCGCTCCGTCAAAAAAATACTGGACAGTCAGCAGATAACCGGGGGGGGGGGGGGGCTGGAATGAAGTGTGATAGGTGGTCTTGTGGCAGAAAAATAAATAAATATATGTGTGTGTGTGTATATATATATATATATACATATATGTATATGTGTGTGTGTGTGTATATATATATATATATATATATATATACATATATGTATATGTGTGTGTGTGTATATATATATATATATATACATATATGTATATGTGTGTGTGTATATAGAGATACAAATATATATAGCCATTAGATAGATACACATATCTATATATTTATATTTACACACACACATATATATATATATATAATATATATGTGTGTATGTATATATATGGGCTAGTAAATTTGTTTATAATTTACATACAGCTGTCTAGTGCATGTGTTTTTATGCATATGTATTTATTTTTTATTTATTTATATTTTTACATACAGTTGCATAAATATATATATATATATATATATATATATATATATATGTAAAATTCACTCTCTTGCTATATTGCAGTGCAACTTTAAATACCTTATGGTGATTAGCTTTTGATCTCCCTGGCTCCCAAAATCTGTCATGCTGCAAATCTTTAGGATTAAGAATAAGTCCCTAATTCACTGGCTGAGCCAGTCGTGACTCTCAGACAGTCCTTTGCAGGTTTACTAGGCACAGCGCAGAACTAGATGCACGTGGCTGACATGTCCCTCACATCCACGGTCATAACGGAGCGGCTACTCTGTACTACTTAGCTTCCTAGTGCCACATTGCCACTGACTGTGTGCCGGTATTACTGAGTGGAGGGCAAGTATCGCGCTTACGAAAGCGCAATATATTATTGTGCTCCACTCGTAATCTAGGGCTAAATAAATCATTGCTTGAATGACGTAATCAGAACAAATTTGCCTGAGAATAATTTGTACATGTATTTGTAAAGTGTAATATTAGTTGTTTAAATATTGAAGAAAATATAACGTTAAAGTTAATGTCCACAAAGCAGTGTGCAACGCCATATTGTAATTTAGGCTACCATTTCTGCTTAGACCAATTAGGAATGGTTATAAATGACTTACTAGACTGTGCAACCAATGACTGTGTCTGTACTTATATGTTTAACATAAATTGGAAAGCCCACAATATTCAGAATTCAATTACAGGAAAGGAAAACAAAATAAATAATGAAAATATATTACAAAGTTGTTTTACTGCATATAATGAATCAATTTATATTACTATCTAGAGGTGTTTAATATCCCTTTAATATGCTCTCACGGAAAGTTTCAACAAAGGATTTCCAGAGAAAGAGATAAATTAGATAAATTTTTATTTATTTTTTAAATTGTACACTTTATCTTAAAGGGACAGTCTACAGTAAAATTGTTATTGTTTAAAAAGATAGATAACACCTTTACTAACCATTCCCCAGCTTTGCACAACCAACATTGTTATATTAATAAACTTTATAACATTTAAACCTCTAAATTTCTGCCTGTTTCTAAGCCACTAAAGACAGCCTCTTATCACATGCTTTTTTATTTGCTTTTCACAACAGGAGACTGCTAGTTCATGTGGGCCATATATATAACATTGTGCTCACGCCCAGGGAGTTATAAAAAAATTAATAACTCCTAATCCGAGAACCTCCCACATCGCAATCTACCTAAAAAAAGGTATTAACCACTAAACCGCAAAGCCCCCCATATTATCGCCATACCCCCAAAACCACAAATAATAATAAAATTAATTACCCCTAATCTGACAACCGCCCACATCGCAATTTACCTAATACACGTATTAACCACTAAACCGGCAAACACAAAGATCGTAATCCTATTTATAAATTGATTAACTCCTAATCCGCCATTTAAAGAAAATGCAAAAAAACTAATTAGCATATTAAATACTAAACCGCAAAAAACCCACATTGCAAAAAACTAATTTAAACAATTAGCCTCTAAACCGCCAACCCACACCCAGAACGCAAAGTGTTTTTTCTAACAACTATCCCCCCTAACCTAAAAACCCCATAATTTAACCCTAATTAAATTTAAATTTTTAAATATTTAAAAACCTAAATTAATTAAACAAATATCTAAAATTAAAACAAATTAAAAAATCCTAAAACTACAGAAATATAAAAAAATCGAAGTTTACAAAAAATAAAAAAGCTAATATTATATTAAAAAAACTACATTATCTAAAATTAAAAAAAATATTCCTAATCTAATACCCCCTTTTTAAAAAAAAAAAAAAAAAAAAAAAAAAGCCACCCCAAAATAAAATCTAATCTAAACTACCAATAGCCCTTAAAAGGGCCTTTTGTAGGGCATTGCCCTAAGTTAAGCAGCACTTTTACCTAAAAAAGTACTAAGTCTTTTTCTTAGATTAGGGGGTGTTTTTATTTTGGGTGGGCTTTTTTATTTTCATAAGGATTAGGTTTATTTTTATATTTTGGATAATGTGGTTTATTATTTTCTGTAATGTTAGCCTTTTTTTATTTTCTGTAATTTTAGATTAATTTAATGTAATCTTATTTTTTTTTTTTTTTTAAAGTACTGTTAGGATTTTTTATTTTCATTGTAATTTAGTATTTTATTATTTTATGTAATTAAGTTAATTTAGGCGGTGTTAGGTTAGGGGGCTTAGTCATTAAATTAGTTATTTACGTTGTGGGGGCCTTCGCTGCATCCCGGTGGATTCCGAAAATGGCAGAGTGCTGAAAGAATCCACCTGCTGTGGATTCTTTCACCACCCTGCCATTTTCGGGATCCACCGGGATGCAGCTTCGCGCAGCCAATATTCTTTTGGCTGCCTTGCGCAGCCAACATTCCTTTGAGGAATGCGTGCGCAACTGGTGATGGACGTGTTACAAACGCGATTATAGGCCCCTATTTAAGAAAGTCTGGCGGACCTGATCCGACAGTGTGGATCAGGTCCGCCAGACCTCGCTGAATACGGCGAGCAATATGCTCGCCGTATTCAGCATTGCACCAGCAGCTCACAAGAGGGGTGTCAATCAACTCGATCGTACTCGATCGGGTTGATTTCCGGCGATGTCTGTCCGCCTGCTCAGAGCATGCGGACAGGTTATGGAGCAGCGGTCTTTGTGACCGCTGCTTCATAACTGTTGTTTCTGGCGAGCCTGCAGGCTCGCCAGAAACACGGGGCATCAAGCTCCATTCAGAGGCCCCATAGTTTAGATAAATGTGAAACGCAGAAATGCTTACGTTCAAAATTGAAATTAATTTGTGTGTATTTCAGTTTTGAGTTTTATGTCCTTTTAAACTTCAACGTTATCTACAATTTACAAATTGTCTTACAGAAGTGAATAAGCTCTTCATAAAAACTTTCATAACAATTTTTATTGTTTTAAAAGATAGATAATCCCTTTATTACACATTCCCCAGTTTTGCATAACCAACAGTTATATTAATACACTTATTTAGTTTATGTATATTAGTCTCTTAGTGATACAAAATGTGAGATATATGAATAAATGATGCTGTTTTATGTTTATCAAAATATCTAATTTATGTCATTTACCTGAACAAAGAAACAAAAACAAACAAACAAAAAAATAATAAATGGAAAGGATTAAAGGGATGGGAAACCCCAAAATGTTCTTTCATGATTTGGATAGAACATACAATTTTAAACAACTTTCCAATTTACTTCCATTATCAAATGTGCTTCATTCTCTTGTTATCCTTTGCTGAAGGAACAGCATTGCACTACTGACAGCAAGCCGAACACATCTGGGGCCCGATCCGATATGCAGCGTCGCCCGCAAAAGCCGGCGACGCCGAAATTTGCGCTGGTTTGGTATCACATATACGGCGTAACCTAGAAGTTACGCTCGTATATTTCTGCCTTTGCCCGTAGTTTTTTGGGCCATAGGCAGGTATACCAAACCAGCGCAGTTTGGTATCCAATATACAGCGTAAGGACTTACGTGGCGAAAATGGAGAAATCTTACACCATTTTCACCTCGCCACAAAATGCAGCCGTAGTAAGCCTTACGCTGTCTATTGGAGCCCCGTAACTCCCTAAACTACCTGCTAAATAAAACCTAACACCTAACGCATGCGCAATGTCTATCTACCTGTCAACCGCGATCCCTCGCCGCAATCCCTAATAAAGTATTTAACCCCTAAACCGCCGCTCCCGGACCCCACCGCCACCTACAATAAAAGTATAACCCCCTAATGTGATCCCCCTACACCATCGCCAGCTACCTTACCTACCACCTAAAGTGAGCCCCTACCCCGCCGCCATCTACCTTACCTACACCCTAAAGTGAGCCCCTACCCCGCCGCCATCTACCTTACCTACCCCCTAAAGTGAGCCCCTACCCCGCCGCCATATACCTTACCTACCCCCTAAAGTGAGCCCCTTACACCGCCGCCATCTATTTTATAAATATTAACCCCTAATTTAATCCCCCTACACCGCCACCAGCTATATTAACTATATTAACCCTAATTATATTAGGGTTAATATAGTTAATATCGTTATTATATTATATATATATTAAGTATAATAACCCTATCTAACTCTAACATCCCTAACTAAATTCTTATTAAAATAGATCTAATTAATATTAATATTATTAATTAAAATATTCCTATTTAAATCTAAATACTTACCTATAAAATAAACCCTAAGATAGCTACAATGTAATTAATAATTACATTGTAGCTATTTTAGGGTTTATATTTATTTTACCGGTAACTTGGTATTTATTTTAACTAGGTACAATAGCTATTAAATAGTTAATAACTATTTAATAGCTACCTAGTTAAAATAATTACCAATTTACCTGTAAAATAAATCCTAACCTAAGTTACAAATACACCTACACTATCAATAAATTAAATAAACTACAAATATCTAAACTAAAATACAATAAAATAATCTAAACTAAATTACAAAAACAAACACTAAATTACAAAAAATAAAAAAAATATTACAAGATTTTTAAGCTAATTACACCTATTCTAAGCCCCCTAATAAAATAATAAAGCCCCCCAAAATAAAAAATATTTCCCTACCCTATTCTAAATTTAAAAAGGTTCACAGTTCTTTTACCTTACCAGTCCTTAAAAGGGCCTTTTGCGGGGCATGCCCCAAAGAAAACAGCTCTTTTGCCTGAACTTGAATCTGATTGGCTGATTCAATCAGCCAATCAGATTTTTCTACCTTAATTCAGATTGGCTGATAGAATCCTATCAGCCAATCGGAATTCGACGGACGCCATCTTGGATGACGTCATTTAAAGGTACCTCATTCCTAGTTCAGTCTTCGTGCAGGATGGATGCTCCGCGGCGGAGGAGCGAAGAAAGAAGATTGAAGATGCCGCTTTGCTTGAAGACATCGCCGGATGGAAGAAGACTTCACTGCCGCTTGATTGAAGACATCGCCCGGATGGAAGAAGACTTCACTGCCGATTGATTGAAGACATCGCCCAGATGGAAGAAGACTTCACTGCCGCTTGATTGGACATCGCCCGGATCGGATGAAGAGTTCTGCCCGGCTGGGTGAAGACAAGGTAGGGAGATCTTCAGGGGGTAGTGTTAGGTTTTTTTAAGGGGGGTTTGGGTGGGTTTAGAATAGGGGCATGTGGGTGGTGGGTTGTAATGTTGGGGGGTAGTATTGAGCTCCTCCGATGTCCTGATCCAAGCCCAAGTGGGGGGCTGAAGATGTCCATGATCCGGTAGAAGTCTTCATCCAAGCGGGGCAGAAGAGGTCTTCCATCCGATTGAAGTCTTCATCCAGGTGGCATCTTCTATCGACATCCATCTGGAACGGAGCGGCAGCATCCTGAAGACCTCCGACGCGGAACATCCATCCTGGCCGACGACTGAACGACGAATGACGGTTCCTTTAAATGACGTCATCCAAGATGGCGTCCCTCGAATTCCAATTGGCTGATAGGATTCTATCAGCCAATCGGAATTAAGGTAGGAATATTCTGATTGGCTGATGGAATCAGCCAATCAGAATCAAGTTCAATCCGATTGGCTGATCCAATCAGCCAATCAGATTGAGCTTGCATTCTATTGGCTGTTCCGATCAGCCAATAGAATGCGAGCTAAATTTGATTGGCTGATTCCATCAGCCAATCAGAATATTCCTACCTTAATTCCGATTGGCTGATAGAATCCTATCAGCCAATCGGAATTCGAGGGACGCCATCTTGGATGACGTCATTTAAAGGAACCGTCATTCGTCGTTCAGTCGTCGGCCAGGATGGATGTTCCGCGTCGGAGGTCTTCAGGATGCTGCCGCTCCGTTCCAGATGGATGTCGATAGAAGATGCCGTCTGGATGAAGACTTCAATCGGATGGAAGACCTCTTCTGCCCCGCTTGGATGAAGACTTCTACCGGATCATGGACATCTTCAGCCCCCCGCTGGGGCTTGGATCAGGACATCGGAGGAGCTCTTCAGGACCGATCGGTGAACCTGGTATGGTGAAGATAAGGTAGGAAGATCTTCAGGGGCTTAGTGTTAGGTTTATTTAAGGGGGGTTTGGGTTAGATTAGGGGTATGTGGGTGGTGGGTTGTAATGTTGGGGGGGGGTATTGTATGTTTTTTTTACAGGCAAAAGAGCTGAACTTCTTGGGGCATGCCCCGCAAAGGGCCCTGTTCAGGGCTGGTAAGGTAAAAGAGCTTTGAACTTTAGTCATTTAGAATAGGGTAGGGCATTTTTTATTTTGGGGGGCTTTGTTGTTTTATTAGGGGGCTTAGAGTAGGTGTAATTAGTTTAAAATTGTTGTAATATTTTTCTTATGTTTGTAGATATTTTTTTATTTTTTGTAACTTAGTTCTTTTTTATTTTTTGTACTTTAGTTAGTTTATTTCATTGTAGTTATTTGTAGATATTGTATTTAATTAATGTATTGATAGTGTAGTGTTAGGTTTAATTGTAGGTAATTGTAGGTATTTTATTTAATTAATTTAATGATAGTATAGTGTTAGGTTTAATTGTAACTTAGGTTAGGATTTATTTGACAGGTAATTTTGTAATTATTTTAACTAGGTAACTATTAAATAGTTCTTAACTATTTAATAGCTATTGTACCTGGTTAAAATAATTACAAAGTTGCCTGTAAAATAAATATTAATCCTAAAATAGCTACAATGTAATTATAATTTATATTGTAGCTATATTAGGATTTATTTTACAGGTAAGTATTTAGCTTTAAATTGGAATAATTTATTTAATAAGAGTAAATTAATTTCGTTAGATGTAAATTATATTTAACTTAGGGGGGTGTTAGTGTTAGGGTTAGACTTAGCTTTAGGGGTTAATACATTTATTAGAATAGCGGTGAGCTCCGGTCGGCAGATTAGGGGTTAATAATTGAAGTTAGGTGTCGGCGATGTTAGGGAGGGCAGATTAGGGGTTAATACTATTTATTATAGGGTTAGTGAGGCGGATTAGGGGTTAATAACTTTATTATAATAGCGGTGCGGTCCGGTCGGCAGATTAGGGGTTAATAAGTGTAGGCAGGTGGAGGCGACGTTGTGGGGGGCAGATTAGGGGTTAATAAATATAATATAGGGGTCGGCGGTGTTAGGGGCAGCAGATTAGGGGTACATAAGGATAACGTAGGTGGCGGCGCTTTGCGGTCGGCAGATTAGGGGTTAATAAGTGTAGGTAGCTGGCGGCGACGTTGTGGGAGGCAGGTTAGGGGTTACTAAATATAATATAGGGGTCGGCGGTGTTAGGGGCAGCAGATTAGGGGTACATAAGGATAACGTAGTTGGCGGTCAGCAGATTAGGGGTTAAAAAAATGTAATCGAGTGTCGGCGATGTGGGGGGACCTTGGTTTAGGGGTACATAGGTAGTTTATGGGTGTTAATGTACTTTAGAGTACAGTAGTTAAGAGCTTTATGAACCGGCGTTAGCCCAGAAAGCTCTTAACTACTGACTTTTTTCCTGCGGCTGGAATTTTGTCGTTAGAGTTCTAACGCTCACTTCAGCCACGACTCTAAATACCGGAGTTAGAAAAATCCCATTGAAAAGATAGGATACGCAATTCACGTAAGGGGATCTGCGGTATGGAAAAGTCGCGGCTGAAAAGTGAGTGTTAGACCCTTTTTTGAGTGACTCCAAATACCAGAGTTAGCCTAAAACCAGCGTTAGGAGCCTCTAACGCTGGTTTTCACGGCTAACGCCAAACTCTAAATCTAGGCCTTTGGGTTTATTTTATAGGTAAGTATTTAGATTTAAAAAGGAATATTTTAATTAATAATATTAATATTAATTAGATCTATTTTAATAAGAATTTAGTTAGGGATGTTAGAGTTAGATAGGGTTATTATACTTAATATATATATAATATAATAACGATATTAACTATATTAACCCTATTATAATTAGGGTTAATATAGTTAATATATATAATATAATAACTATATTAACCCTAATATAATTAGGGTTAATATAGTTAATATATATAATATAATAACTATATTAACTATATTAACCCTAATATAATTAGGGTTAATATAGTTAATATAGCTGGCGGGGGTGTAGGGGGATTAAATTAGGGGTTAATATTTATAAAATAGATGGCGGCGGTGTAAGGGGCTCACTTTAGGGGGTAGGTAAGGTAGATGGCGGCGGGGTAGGAGCTCACTTTAGGGGGTAGGTAAGGTAGATGGCGGCGGGGTAGGAGCTCACTTTAAGGGGTAGGTAAGGTAGATGGCGGCGGGGTAGGGGCTCACTTTAGGGGTAGGTAAGGTAGATGGCAGCGGGGTAGGGGCTCACTTTAGGGGGTAGGTAAGGTAGATGGCGGCGGGGTAGGGGCTTACATTAGGGGGTTATAGATTTAATATAGCTGGTGGCGGGGTCCGGGAGCGGCGGTTTAGGGGTTAATATATTTTTTATTGTTAGGATAGTGAGGGGGGATAGCGGATAGTGGGTTAGACGTGGGTTAGACGTGTCGGGCTATGTTTGGGAGGCGTGTTAGACAGTACGGGTGATTTTATAACTTTAGTCAGGTTTTGTAGGCGCCGGCAGTTTCTAAAGTGTCGTAAGTCACTGGCGACTCCAGAAATTTGTACTTACGCAGATTTCTGGACATAGCTGGTTTGTCAGACTTACGGCACTTTAGCCTCTGACGGTGCCGTATATAGGATAGCTCGAGTTGCGAGCTGAAACTGCGGGCGGCGGGGGTTCCCTCGCTTGCACTGCAAACTTTATCGGATCACGCCCCTGGTTAGCAAATCACAAGAGACAAATGTGTGCAGGCACCAATCAGCAACTAGCTTACACTAATGTAGGGTATGGGCGTATTCTTTTTCAACAAGGGATACAAACAGAACGTGCACATTGGAAAATAGAAGTATCTTAAAATTACATTCTCTATCTGAATCATGCAAATTTAATTTTGACTTTCCTATACCTTTATCAAGAAAAAGGATTATTGCTAAAGTTAAGATCGTAATATTATTTGTGATACGCTTTACTGGGCAGAGAGCATATTTATATATATATATGTGCTCACTAATACAAACACTGCACCTATTCCTAAAGCCAGTAGTGTATATATATTCTGCAGCGATGACACAAACTAAACCATGTTTTTAAATGCAGGTAACATAGTAACATAGTAGATGAGGTGAAAAAAAGACCGAAGTCCATCGAGTTCAACCTATATAAATCTAAAATATATACAAAAAGCTCCAGTTAAGCTTAAATAATCCCAGGTCCCTTTGTAATGAAAGTTCATCCTGCTCTGACCTAATAACCTTACTTAATTTATTATCATCTGCAAAAATAGAGATGTCGCTATTTAATATAAGCTCCAAGTAATTTATTAAAAAGAATAGGACCCAGTACTGATCCCTGGGGACGCCACTGATTACCTTTGTCCAATCTGAGTATGATCCATTTACTACTACTCGTTGCTCCCTATCTTTAATCCAGTTATTTATCCATAAACTAACATTTTCAGATATTCCCAGTCCCTTAATTTTGTGCATTAATCTCTCATGTGGCACTGTATCAAACGCCTTTGCAAAATCTAAGTACAGTATATCACATCAACTGCTTCCCCTTTATCTATATTTTCACTTACTTCCTCGTAGAATCTAATTAGATTAGTTTGACATGATCTATTTCTCATAAAACCATGCTGATTAGAACTCATAATCTTGTTTACACTAGTATGCTCATCAATATAATCCCTTATAATCCCTTCAAATATCTTCCCCACTATTGATGTCAGACTAACTGGTCTATAGCTTCCTGGATCATCCCTACTGTCCTTTTTGAAGAGTGGCACCACATCAGCTTTACGCCAATCCTTGGGTACCATGCCTGAGGATAATGAGTCTTGAAAAATTAAGAGTAGAAATTTGTCTATAACAGTTCTAAATTCCCTTAACACCCTTGGATGTATTCCATCTGGGCCTGGAGTTTTATTTACCTTAATATTATCCAATTTGTTCCTGATATCCTCTATACATAACCCAATTAATGGTATGGGCTGGCATGTTCTATTTTGTTCCAAAGTATCATCCAATGGTTCCTCTCTTGTGTATACTGAAGAAAAAAACTGGTTTGGTATCTCAGCCTTCTCCCTGTCACTGTTAATCATGCTACCCTCCCCGCATTTTAATGTACCTATATTGTCTTTCTTACATTTTTTGCTATTTATGTACTTAAAGAATCTTTTAGGGTTAGATTTAGAATCCTTTGCAATTAATTTTTCATTTTCAATTTTGGCTAATTTGATTGCTTTTTTGCATGCTTTGTTACATTCCTTATAAATATGGAATTTTGAGTCTGTACTATTTTCTTTGAATAATTTAAATGCCCTACGTTTTTTTTTCGAATTTCTCTTAACACATTTATATTCAGCCACATATTTTTATAACCATATGGTATTTGTTGATATGTATATTTATTTAACAAAGTTTTAAATGTTATCCATTTATCCTCTGTATTTTTATTAGAGAATACTTTGTCCCAATTTATGTTATTTAATGATTTCCTTAAATCATTGAATTTTGCTTTCTTAAAATTAAAAGTCTTGGTTAAACCTTTAAGACACTGCTTATGAAAGTGTGTTGTGTGTGTGTGTTGTATGAGTGAGTGTGTGCTGTATGAGTGAGTGTGTGCTGTATGAGTGTGTGTGTGTTGTATGCTACATGCACAGTAAACCTTAAAACTTTTACTAGTAGAATTTTTACTAGACACAATAATCTGATATTCATTTGGCAAATAACAAGGTTAAAATATTTTTCTGACATTCATTCATTACCATAACAAAATGAACTAATCCGACATTCGTTCATTTATGCGTTTCTCTATTTACTAAATAAATGACTGAGTGAACTAATGTTGTATTTGTTTAGTTCATGGAATTGAATAAATGTCAAAAGATATATTTAAAGGGATATGAAACCCAAACATTTTCTTTTGTGATTCAGATAAAGAATATAATTTTAAACAACATTCCAATTTACTCCTATTATTTAATTTGCTTCATTCTTTAGGTATCCTTTGTTGAAGAAATAACAATGCACATGGGTGAGCCAATCACACGAGGCATCTATGTGCAGCCAACAATCAGCAGCTATTCAGATATGATATTCAACAAATATATAATAGAAGTAAATTGGAAAGTTGTTTAAAATTGTATGCTCTTTCTAACTCCTGAAAGAAAAAATGTGGGTTTCATGTCCCTTTAATATTAGTTTTTTTTTTCTGAACGTCTATTTTTTTTCTGAGACACACGTATTGCAAAATGCTTCTATCCAAAATAGAAATATTCCTATATGCATTTACATTTTTGGAGTTTATGTTTGTATAAAATGAATTGGTTCCATAAACAAAGATAAACAGTTTAATATTGATTAGAAAGAGCGTTTTATAAAGACAGCCATTCAAAAACAAGACAGTTAATTATTAACACATCTGTAGATGTAAAGAGGGTGATTGCAACAGTAGCTCCCCTGCATATCTCCAAATATGATTTAAAGCAGCGTTCTTTAAACCACGGGTGGGGACCCATTACTGAGTTGCAACACCATGAGAGTGTGTGTGTGTTAGTTGAAAGTGTGTTTGCTATATGAGAGTGTGTGTGTGTGTTGTATACAAAGTATGTGTGGTATGTGTGTTGTGTGAGAGTGTGTGTGCTGTATGAGAGTATGCAGTGTGTGTTATATGAGAGTGAGCGGTGTGCAAGTGTGTTGTATGAGAGTGTGTGGTGTGAGTGTGTTGTATGAGAGTGAGTGGTGTGTGTGTATGTGTTGTATGAGAGTGTGTGGTGTGTGTGTTGTATGAGAGTGTGTGGTGTGAGTGTGTTGTATGAGAGTGAGTGGTGTGTGTGTGTTGTATGAGTGTGTGGTGTGTGTGTTGTATGAGAGTGTGTGGTGTGAGTGTGTTATATGAGAGTGAGTGGTGTGTGTGTTGTATGAGAGTGTGTGGTGTGTGTGTTGTATGAGAGTGTGTGGTGTGTGTGTTGTATGAGAGTGTGTGTTGTGTGTGTGTGTTGTATGAGTGTGTGTGTGCTGTATGAGTGTGTGTGTGTTGTATGAGAGTGTGTGTGTGTGTTGTATGAGAGTATATGTAGTGTGTGTGTGTTGTATGAGAGTGTGTGTGTGTTGTATGAGTGTGTGTGTAGTGTCAGAGTTTGTGTGTGTGTTGTATGAGTGTGTGTGTGTTGTGTGTGGTGTGAGAGTTTGTGTGTTTGCTGTATGAGTGTGTGTTGTATGAGAGTGTGTGTTGTGTGTGTGTGGTGTGAGAGTTTGTGCGTGTGTGTTGTATGAGAGTGTGTGTGTTGTGTGTGTGCTGTGTGAGTGTGTACTGTATGAGTGTGTGTGTGTGGTATGAGAGTTTGCGTGTGTGTTGTATGAGAGTGTGTGTGGTGTATGAGAGTGTGTGTTGTGTGTTGTATGAGTGTGTGTGTGTGTGTGGTATGAGAGTTTGTGTGTGTGGAGTATGAGAGTGTGTGTGTGAAGTATGAGAGTGTGTGTGTGGAGTATGAGAGTGTGTTTTGTGTGTGTTGTATGAGAGTGTGTGTGTTTTGTATGGTGTGTTGTATGAGAGTGTGTGTTGTATGAGAATGTGTGTGTCTGTGTGTTGTGAGTGTGTGTGGTGTGTGTTGTATGAGAGTGTGTGTGTGTGTGGTATCAGTTTTTGTGTGTGTGTTGTATGAGAAAATGTGTGTTGTATGAGTGTGTGTGGTGTGAGAGTTTGTGTGTGTGTGTTGTATAAGAGTGTGTGTGGTATATGAGAGTGTGTGTGGTATATAAGAGTGTGTGTGTTGTGTGAGATTGTGTAGGAGAGTGTGTGTGTGTGTGTTGTGTGTATGAGAATGTGTGTGTGTTGTGTGAGAGTGTGTAGGAGAGTGTGTGTGTGTAGGAGAGTGTGTGTTGTGCGAGAGTGTGTGTGTGTGTGTTATTACCTTTTAAAACACTTTCAAGTTTGACTACAATCAGGAATAAACTGCAAATAAATGCATTTTATACTAATTTATGTGTAGCAAGCCTTGTTGTCTGCTGGCTAAAGCACAGATTGGCTCCTCAAATAAGGCAAATAGTGGGTGGAGTTTAGCTATTGAAAAACAATTGCAAACAAAAATAGATGTTAATTTGTTTTAAAAATGTTAAGACTTAGCTGATATGTTATTCTATCACAAAACAACAGAACTGTCTTGTAATTACAAGCACCTAGATTACGAGTCTTGCGTTAGCCTTAAAAAGCAGCGTTGAGAGGTCCCAACGCTGGTATTACGAGTCTGGCAGGTACAGGTGTACCGCTCACTTTTTTTATGCGACTCGAACATACCGCAAATCCCCTTACATAAATTGCGTATCCTATCTTTTCAATGGGACTTGCATAGCGCCGGTATTACGAGTCTTCCAAAAAGTGAGCGGTACAGCCTCTCCTGTCAAGACTGGTACCGCATTTAAAAGTCAGTAGTTATGAGTTTTATGTTACAACGCCATAGCATAAAACTCTTAACTAAAGGGCTAAAAAGTACACTGACACCCATAAACTACCTATTAACCCTTAAACCGAGGCCCCCCCCCCCACATCGCAAACACTTAAATAAATTTTTTAACCCCTAATCTTCCGACCGGACATCGCCGCCACTTTAATAAATATATTAATCCCTAAACCGCTGCACTCCCGCCTCGCAAACACTAAAATTTTAATAAAGATGGCGTCCCTTGAATTCCGATTGGCTGATAGGATTCTATAAGCCAATCGGAATTAAGGTATAAAAAATCCTATTGGCTGATCCAATCAGCCAATAGGATTGAGCTTGCATTCTATTGGCTGATTGGAACAGCCAATAGAATGCGAGCTCAATCCTATTGGCTGATTGCATAAACTTTTTCCTACCTTAATTCCGATTGGCTGATAGAATCCTATCAGCCAATCGAAATTCAAGGGACGCCATCTTGGATGACGTCATTTAAAGGAACCGTCATTCGTCGTGTAGTCGTCGGTCTGGATGGATGCTCCGCGTCGGCTGGCTTCAAGATGGACCCGCTCCGGATGGATGAAGATAGAAGATGCCGCCTGGATGAAGACTTCTGCCCGTCTGGAGGTCCTCTTCTGCCCGGTTCGGATGAAGACTTCTGCCCCTCTGGAGGACCACTTGTGCCCGGCTGGGTGAAGACGTCTCACGGTAAGGTGATCTTCAAGGGGTTAGTGTTAGGTTCAATTAAGGGGGGATTGGGTGGGTTTTAGAGTAGGGTTGGTGTGTGGGTGGTGGGTTTTAATGTTGGGGGAATTGTATTTTATTTTACAGGTAAAAGAGCTTATTACTTTGGGGCAATGCCCCGCAAAAGGCCCTTTTAAGGGCTATTTGTAATTTAGTATAGGTGTAGAGATTTTTATTATTTTGGGGGGCTTTTTATTTTATTAGGGGGATTACATTAGGTGTAATTAGTTTAAAATTCTTGTAATTATTTTATTTTTTTCTGTAATTTAGTGTTTTGTTTTTTTCGTACTTTATTTTATTTAATTGTAGTTAATTGTAGGTAATTTAGTAAATTAATTTAATGATAGTGTAGTGTTAGGTGTAATTGTAACTTAGGTTAGGATTTATTTTACAGGTAAATTTGTATTTATTTTAGCTAGGTAGTTAGTAAATACTTAATAACTATTTACTAACTATTCTACCTAGTTAAAATAAATACAAACTTGCCTGTAAAATAAAAATAAACCCTGAGATAGCTACAATGTAACTATTAGTTATATTGTAGCTAGCTTAGGGTTGATTTTATAGGTAAGTATTTAGTTAGAAATGGGAATTATTTATTTAATTGTAGTAATTTTATTTAGATGTATTTAAATTATATGTAAGTTAGGTGGGGTTAGGGTTAGGGTTAGACTTAGATTTAGGGGTTAATAACTTCATTATAGTGGCGGCGGCAGATTAGGGGTTAATAAGTGTAGTTAGGTGGCAGCGACATTGGGGGCGGCAAAGTAGGGGTTAATAAATAAAATAGGTGTCGGCGATGTTGGGGGCAGCAGATTAGGGGTTCATAGGAATAATGTAGGTGGCGGCGGTGTTCGGAGTGGCAGATTAGGGGTTAATAATATAATGTAGGTGTTGATGATGTCAGGGCAGCAGATTAGGGGTTAATAAGTGTAAGATTAGGGTTGTTTAGACTCAGGGTTCATGTAAGGGTGCTAGGTGTAGACATAAAAATTATTTCCCCATAGGAATCAATGGGGCTGCGTTAGAAGCTGAACGCTGCTTTTTTGCAGGTGTTAGGTTTTTTTTCAGCCGATTCTGCCCCATTGATTCCTATGGGGAAATTGTGCACAAGCACTTTTAGACAGCTCACCGCTAACGTAAGCAGCGCTGGTATTGAGGTGAGATGTGGAGCTAAATTTTGCTCTCCGCTCACTTTTTAGAGGCTAACGCCGGGTTGAAAAAAAACCCGTAATACCAGCGCTGTCTTAAGTGAGCGGTGAGAAAAAACTGCTCGTTAGCAACGCACCCCTGTTACCGCAACACTTGTAATCTCGGTGAAGGTGTTTACATTCCCTTTAAAGGGACAGCAAACGTTCCTAATATGTGCTCCCCTGGTAGAACCTTTTAAGCGTATCCAACATCCAGATTAATTATTTCTATACATATATTTTAAATCTGAAATTTGGGTTTCAATTACTGCAACCCTTGCCCCTCCCATGCTGTTATTTTAGCTTTATGATGTCATACAATTAGTATTACCTATTAAAAGTTTACCAACAGAACCATGGAATAAAGTGAGCATGCACACATAAGTCACTGTGAAGCCAGTTTCAGTGAAGGGACGCATGTGCAGCTTGACTGTTCTTCTGACACAAAAGATCACAGTGACACTTAAAGGGACAGTCTACACCAAAATTGTTATTGTTTAAAAAGATAGATAATGCCTTAACTACCATTTCCCCAGCTTTGCACAACCAACATTGTTAGATTAATATACTTTATAACATGTAAACCTCTAAATTTCTGCCTGTTTCTAAGCCTCTACAGACAGCCTTATCTTAGTGTATTTTATTAGCTTTTCACAGCTAGACAGTGCTAATTCATGTGTGTCATATAGATAACATTGTGCTCACTTCCATGGAGTTGTGCAGGACACAGCACTTATTGGTTCAAATGCAAGTCTGAGATAAAGATAAAGATAAAGTCTGCAGAGGCTTAGATACAAGGTAATTACAGAGGTAAAAAGTATATTAATATAACTGTGCTGGTTATGCAAAACTGGGGGATGGGTAATAAAGGGATTATCTATCTTTTCAAGTTAGAAAATGTGATTTTTAGTAGGGAAGTTGAACTGCGCATTCGCAAAACTGTGCCAAATTCTGTTGCTATATCGCCAGAGATTTTTCAGTATGCACACAATTTATTCTGGTGAAAGGCAGGTACAGGGTTTTGATTGGCCGTGCCAAGTTATGATTTCAGATGAATGGGTGACCGTTGCAGTCATAGAATTGCAAACACTGGATTTTTTTCCATTACCAATTAAAGGAATCCGGATATGTGGTATGCATGAAAAGTACTAATATGGGTGAAGGTACATAAAGACACTTTTCATAATGGAATTTGTACTGTCCCTTTAAACACTAAATATGTCCAAAGTGTATGGGTTATTTAGAGTTATTTCTGGACTGTGTTATAACTTGTTCTAAATATGTGTGATAACAATACACAGCTAAAAATGAATTAAAAAAATAAAAGTTGTTCAGGTTCCCTCTTGTGGACACAATTTAGTACTGCACCTACAAGTCCCTTAAAGCTGATCGGATTTTAAGAATCTTTATACTAGAGTGATATTACCTTATTTGGATTATTCCTTCTTTCCTTGAATCATATTTATTTGCATACTAAGAAATATTTGTGCTTTAAAGGTCAATACAAAAAAAATAAAATAATGTTACATGCAATATAAGTGTCTCCCTCTTGTGGACAGAAGGGGTCTAACATAAACTCACAATTGTATAATTTGCAAGAATCTTCTAAACTACA
Organism: Bombina bombina; assembly: GCF_027579735.1. Taxonomy (NCBI): domain Eukaryota; kingdom Metazoa; phylum Chordata; class Amphibia; order Anura; family Bombinatoridae; genus Bombina; species Bombina bombina. The sequence continues at coordinate 484,463,843 of NC_069505.1, read as the reverse complement.
TTATAATTATAAACACAAATAAACTGTAGGGTGAAAAGCTGTAATGATTAAAGCTTGCAATCTGCAGTATGAGATAATAAAAGTATTAGTCTGGAGATAAACACATAGACTGTGTGTGAAAGTGCTTTTGAGTCATGGGCTAGACCTATCTTTTCCAACGTGAAGTGAGTGGGCATTCCTGCCATTTACATAGCTGAGTGAAGAGCCCAATACATGAATACTCATACATCAAATAGGAACTGCAAGCAACATGGTAAGACAATAATTAGAACCATGTCATTTAAAGGGACAGTTTACTCAAAACATTTCTCCCCTTTAATTTGTTCCTAATGATCCACTTTATCTGCTGGAGTGTATTACATTGTTTACAAGTATGTCCTTTATATTGGCATTTGAAATAGTTGATTTAGCCTCTGGTATCCCCACCTATTCTCAAAGTTTCTGGCCTTAGGTCCAAGTTATAGATAATCTGAGTAAACAGTCAGCAGAAGAAATTACACTCCCAGTGGGGTATAGAAAAGATAAGGTAATAAAATATTAATGTTCCATTGTTCTCTGCAAGTATTGGTCTTTGGTTTATGGACAGATATAAGATAAAGTCACATGTATATGTACACAATGTGATAAAATAATGTAATGTGATTATACATACAGATATAAGATACAGACACAGGTATATGTACACAATGTGATAAAGTAATGAGATCTGATTATACCTACAGATATAAGATAAAGAGACACGTTTATGTACACAATGTGATAAAGTAATGAGATCTGATTATACCTACAGATATAAGATACAGACACATGTATATGTACACAGTGTGATAAAGTAATAAGATCTGATTATACCTACAGATATAAGATACAAACACATGTATATGTACACAGTGTGATAAAGTAATGAGATCTGATTATACCTACAGATATAAGATAAAAACACATGTATATGTACACAATGTGATACAGTAATGAGATCTGATTATACCTACAGATATAAGATACAGACACATGTATATGTACACAGTGTGATAAAGTAATAAGATCTGATTATACCTACAGATATAAGATAAAGAGACACGTTTATGTACACAATGTGATAAAGTAATGAGATCTGATTATACCTACAGATATAAGATACAGACACATGTATATGTACACAGTGTGATAAAGTAATAAGATCTGATTATACCTACAGATATAAGATACAAACACATGTATATGTACACAGTGTGATAAAGTAATGAGATCTGATTATACCTACAGATATAAGATAAAAACACATGTATATGTACACAATGTGATACAGTAATGAGATCTGATTATACCTACAGATATAAGATACAGACACATGTATATGTAAACAATGTGATACAGTAATGAGATCTGATTATACCTACAGATATAAGATACAGACACATGTATATGTACACAGTGTGATAAAGTAATAAGATCTGTTTATACCTACAGATATAAGATACAAACACATGTATATGTACACAGTGTGATAAAGTAATGAGATCTGATTATACCTACAGATATAACATAAAGACACATGTATATGTACACAATGTGATAATGTAATGAGATCTGATTATACCTACAGATATAAGATAAAGACACATTTATATGTACACAATGTGATACAGTAATGCGATCTGATTATACCTACAGATATAAGATAGCCACATGTATATGTACACAGTGTGATACAGTAATGAGATCTGATTATACCTACAGATATAAGATAAAGAAGCATGTATATGTAAACAATGTGATAAAGTAATGAGATCTGATTATACCTACAGATATAAGATACAGACACATGTATATGTACACAATGTGATACAGTAATGAGATCTGATTATACCTACAGATATAAGATACAGACACATGCATATGTACACAATGTGATAAAGTAATGTAATGTGATTATACCTAAAGATATAAGATACAGACACAGGTATATGTACACAATGTGATAAAGTAATGAGATCTGATTATACCTACAGATATAAGATACAGACACATGTATATATACACAGTGTGATAAAGTAATGAGATCTGATTATACCTACAGATATAAGATACAGACACATGTATATGTACACAATGTGATACAGTATTGAGATCTGATTATACCTACAGATATAAGATAAAGACATATGTACAGTATATGTACACAATGTGATAAAGTAATGAGATCTGATTATACCTACAGATATAAGATAAAGACACATGTATATGTACACAATGTGATAAAGTAATGAGATCTGATTATACCTACAGATATAAGATAAAGACACATGTATATGTACACAATGTGATAAAGTAATGAGATCTGATTATACCTACAGATATAAGATACAGACACATGTATATGTACACAATGTGATAATGTAATGAGATCTGATTATGCCTACAGATATAAGATAAAGACACATGTATATGTACACAATGTGATACAGTATTGAGATCTGATTATACCTACAGATATAAGATAAAGACATATGTACAGTATATGTACACAATGTGATAAAGTAATGAGATCTGATTATACCTACAGATATAAGATAAAGACACATGTATATGTACACAATGTGATAAAGTAATGAGATCTGATTATACCTACAGATATAAGATAAAGACACATGTATATGTACACAATGTGATAAAGTAATGAGATCTGATTATACCTACAGATATAAGATACAGACACATGTATATGTACACAATGTGATAATGTAATGAGATCTGATTATGCCTACAGATATAAGATAAAGACATATGTACAGTATATGTACACAATGTGATAATGTAATGAGATATGATTATACCTACAGATATAAGATAAAGACACATGTATATGTACACAATGTGATAAAGTAATGAGATCTGATTATACCTACAGATATAAGATAAAGACACATGTATATGTACACAGTGTGATAAAGTAATGAGATCTGATTGCACCTACAACTCAACCCATTTTATTAGGTTGTGGCTTCAAAACACAAAACCAGCTATTTCACATATACAAATAAACCTTAAAAAACTATTTCTCATACATTTTATACTCTGCAACTGGTAAAAAAAAGTAATGGGAAACACATTAAGGGAAGAACTATTTTACTGTATACTGTCGCTTTAAAGGGACGGGGGTGTCAATCAACCCGATCGTATCTGATCAGGTTGATTGCTGTCCGGGGCCTCAGAGCAGGTGGACAGGTTATGGAGCAGCAGTCTTTAGACCGCTGCTTCATAACTTGTGTTTTCTGGCGAGTCTAAAGGCTCGCCAGAAACACGGGGCTTCAAGCTCCATACGGAGCTTGATAAATATGCCCCTAAGTGTTATTGTATTGTCTTGTTATTACTCCATTTTTAAAAAGTTACCAGTTTACTTCTAATATCAAATTTGCTTCATTCTCGTGTTATTCTATGTTGAAGATATATCTATAAAGCTAGCGAACACCTGTCTGAAGCACTACATGACAGGAAATAGTGCTGCCATCTAGTGCTCTTGCTAAGGTATAACATTGTTATAAAACTGCTACCATCTAGTGCTCCTGCTAATGTATAACATTGTTATAAAACTGCTGCCATCTAGTGCTCTTGCTAATGTATAACATTGTTATAAAACTGCTGCCATCTAGTGCTCTTGCTAATGTATAACATTGTTATAAAACTGCTGCCTTCTAGTGCTCTTGCTAATGTATAACATTGTTATAAAACTGCTGCCATCTAGTGCTCTTGCTAATGTATAACATTGTTATAAAACTGCTGCCATCTAGTGCTCTTGCTAATGTATGACATTGTTATAAAACTGCTGCCATCTAGTGCTCTTGCTAATGTATAACATTGTTATAAAACTGCTGCCCTCTAGTGCTCTTGCTAATGTATAACATTATTATAAATAAAAAACTTATAAAACATAAAACTTATAAAACTGCTGCCATCTATTTCCGGGAGGCAGAGCTACTGGATGGCAGCAGAAAAAAGAGCTCCTCTGAGCGCAGCACCAAAAATGGCAAGAAATTCTAGTTTTGCCAAGACTACTGACAAGATAATAGGCGAATAGGCAAAAGAATCAGGAACGTAAGACAAAACAGACAGCAGATATGCAAGTGCCAGATCACATCTCAGTGGAAACAAATGAAACGCATTTGCAAGAGTTTCACCCAATTGTCACACAAATTTCAGCACTTTTCCTCCCAAAGATGGAGAAGGTACAGACAGGCCTAGACTCTCTATCATCAGAGTTTAAAAGCTTTTCATCTAGACTTCAGCATATAGAGCAAAGAGTGAGCGATGAGGAGATAAGACAACGAGAAACATCAACAAAGGTAACGTCTCTAGAAGCCCAAAATAAGCTGCTGGCTGACAAGATAGATGACCTGGAAAATCGATCTCGGCGCAACAATTTGCGCGTTATTGGCCTGCCAGAGAATGTCCCCAGCTCAGAACTATTAGTTTTTGCAGAACGCACCCTGCCTACTTTATTGAAGCTAAACACAGATGAAATCCCATGCATAGCTGAAAGGGCTCATAGAGTGGGCAATGTGAGCCAAGACCAACGCAATGCAAAAGGACCTCGTCAAGTTATGATCAAGTACCTCAACTTTAGAGATAAGATATCGCTCCTTTGAGCATACCGCCAACATTCCCCTGTACTTTATGAAGGCCAGAGGATCTTGATATTCCAAGACTATTCAGCAGAGATTTCAAGGAGACGCCGAGAATTCTCACCATACTGTAAATCATTACTAGAAGCTGGACGCTCAGTCTCACTTTTGTTTCCAGCAAAACTCAAATTGCAAACTGAGCATGGCATCAAATTCTTTGAAGATCCTAAACAACTTAAAAACTACCTGAGACGAGAGGAAATGGATAACGAAAAGGACAATTGAGAGCCACTTTCCACTTTAGCATAATTGTTGCCTTACTATATAATCAAAGAGGGAGCTAACCACCCTTTGTATTTATTTGGGTGAAGGGAGAGGGGAAACAATGTCTTGAAAGGAGGGGGTCTAATACTGCCATAGTTAGATGTATACTTCTAGCCTCAGACATTTAGAACAGCCTTTTCTAGATTAGACCCCTCACAAACATATATATGGAGGTCTGGTACAGAACAGCTAGAGATGGGCAAATCCAGACAGCAAAGGACGACCCATCCAGTCAATAGTTGTAGAAAGTATTTTCAGGTTAGATTAGATTGTTTTGTGTATTTTTTGTTTATTATTGTTGTGCTAATGCACGCTCTCTTACTTAAGTTCCAGGTGCCCCTCCTCTCTCTCGCAGAAGAAGAAGCTGGTTCACGGATAAACAAGTCCCCAATGCCTATACTCAGATGAGGTACATGTCACAACACCAAACACCCCACACACTAGAGCAAAATGGCTAATGATATACGGATAGTAAGTTGGAATGTAGGGGGTATAACATCGCCGCAGAAGCGTAGATCTATCCTACAATACCTAAGATTGAAAAAAAACAGATATTGCCATTCTGGAAGAGACACAACTCTCCAGGGTAGAACATCAAAAGCTAAAACAGGGGTGGGTAGGAGAGGTGATTAATACAACATATGAGCAGAGCAGAGCTAGGGGCATAGCAATACTTTTTAGGAGAAACCTGACATACACCATAACTAAAACACTCATTGACCCCAACGGACGGTACCTAATGGTACAGTTGGAAATGCAAGGACTATCATTTACATTGGTAGGAATATATGGACCCCAAACGCAGAAACAAACATTTTGGAGGGACTTACAGATACAGATAGTTCAGTTCACGTCTCAGCCCCTCAGAGTTGGGGGAGACTTCAACATTGCACCACAAACACCAGCAGATAAGTTCCACAACCCTGAGAAGCCAAAAATAGGCCCAAAAACTACTCAAAATTCTAGGAAAGAATCGAATATACTTAAAATGTTTATGAAACACTTGAATCTCCAAGATATTTGGAGAGCTAGGTACCCAGAACATAGAGATTATACATGCATGTCAACAACAAACGATACACTCTCAAGACTTGATTATTTCTTAATTTCTTCCAATATATGTAACAAAGGGACAGAGACAGGAATTGACCCTATAACGGTTTCAGACCATGCCCCAATAACTATGCAGATTCAACATAGTCAGACACAGAGAAAGAGTAATAAATGGGTATTCCCGAGATACAACAAGGGCCCTAACTTTTTTAGAACTTACTAGGGGAGTGGCAGACTTATAAAGCACTAAATGAAGCACACTCAAGCAGCCCTCTCTTATTCTGGGAAGCTGCAAAAGCGGTCTTGAGAGGGACTATCTCAGCATATGCGGCACACACGAAGAAAAGACACAAAACGAAATCTGATCTCCTTTTGAAGCAGATCATAAATGCCAGAAACAGACACCCAAGAAACTCCTCAGATCAGAATAGAGTGAGATACAGAGAAATTAAAACAAACAGAGATAATTATTTACTTCAGCAAGCAAACAACTCACACTCTAGAACACAAGCCAAATTTTATAGATTTGGAAACAGGACGGGCAAACTCCTAGCTAATATAACCAAACTTACAAAAAAAAAGACCACAATCCTGGCAGTTAAAAAAGACAGTGTAGTTATGAACAAAGAAAAAGATATTCAGAGAACCTTTCTAGATTTTTATAAAGACCTATATTCCCCACAACAAGTAAACCCAGATAATAAGACACACTTCTGGCAGTCAGTTGACCTGCCGAAAGTAGACCAGTCCCAACTCAATAATCTAAATAGTAAAATAACACAAAAAGAAATTCTGGACATGGTCAAATAGTTGACTCTGGACAAAGCTCTGGGCCCTGACGGGCTACCAGCTGAGTTCTACAAAATTCTAGGGTTGGAAATATCTCCCACCCTGGAACAACTTTACAATGGCATTCTAGAAAATTCAGTTGACCCATCTACGAGACTAGCAGAGGCAAATATAAGTATTATACACAAAGAAGGCAGGGATCCCCTGTTGGCACATTCCTATCGTCCTATATCACATTTGAACCAGGACTACAAGATACTCACAAAAAATTTAGCCAATAGATTAGCAGAGATCTTACCAAACATAATTCATAAAGACCAAACAGGGTTTGTTAAGGGGCGATCATCTGTCCGCAATATTAGAAAAGTACATACAGTACTCCAGCATTATTGGACACTCAATCAAGATGCTGTCACCAGGAAAGAGCATAGAGAGGCCGCCCTATTAATGATAGACGCAGAAAAGGCCTTTGATAAGATACTCTGGGACCATCTTTTCACCACACTGGAGAAGATAGGCATACAGGGAGAATACATTGCAGCAATACACAACCTTTATAAAATCCCACAAGCCTCATTAATAGTCAATGACATGCTCACACAGCCCTTTAGGCTCTTTAGAGGTACACGTCAGGGATGTCCTCTTTCTCCACTTCTTTTCGATATAGCCATAGAACCCCTGGCATGGAAAATTAGGCAACATTTGGAGGGTCTTAAGATAGGCGACGCCCAACTCCATTTAAATTTGTTTGCAGACGATATGATTCTATTCATCCAAGAGCCTCAAAAAAATATCCCCATAATAATGAACATAATAAAATAGTTTAGTCTAATATCTGGATATGCGATTAATACAGATAAAACGGAACTAATCTGGCTACTTAATAAGGGGGTGGAGGCTATTCCTGGCTTTAATTTCAAAATTGTACGAGATAGTTTTAAATACTTAGGTGTCATGCTACACACGGACCCATGTAAATGGTACCCTATTAATTACACACCCTTACTGAAAAAACTCAAAAACCTAATAGACAAGTGGAGACAACTGCCGATCTCCTTATGAGGCAGAATAGGGCTCATAAAGATGGTCTATTTCCCCAAACTTTTGTATTTTTTTCCAGACGGTCCCAGGAATACTAAAGAAAACAGACTTGAAAACTATAACGCAAATGGTCCTAGGGTTTGTCTGGAATGACAAAAAACATAGGATTAGCTACCTAAAGCTCACATCTTCAAGGGAGAGAGAAGGATTAGCACTTCCAAATTTTGAACTTTATAATTGGGCGGCCCAGGTGAAGTTTGTGGTAGATTGGTTCACTGGTTTAGAGAAATTTACAGACCTTCAACTTGAAAGTAGTCTTATCCAACCCTGGTCATTGCAGGTGTTACCCCATATGACACAAGCGCAGGTGAACAGGTGGGCGGGAGGTTTAGATCTCCTTAATCAACCGACTAGAGCCTGGAGACTTATGAGCAAATGGTTAGGTACAAAACATAGAATAGTCCAGCTCTTGCCATGGCAGGGGAACCCAGAATTTCCGGCAGGCATAACCACCAAAGCCTTTAAACTATGGAAGGAAAGGGGACTGTGTACAGTAGGACAAACTCTAATTGATGATAACAAGACTATGATGTCATTTGCAGCCTTACAGACCAAATTCGAACTTCCACAGACACACTACTATGCATATCTACAGGCAAGACACTACCTACACTCCATCACAGAGACGAATACCTCAACAACACAAAATCAAATTACACAGGTCATAGACCTAGCAGCAAAGGGCGTCTCCTCTATATCACCAATATATAAAAAACTACTGCAATCAATAAACACAAAATGCACAGCCAAAATCCTGGAAATATGGACACCAATATTTGGTGAACAGATTCCGGAAGAAATGTTTCTTGAGAGTATCTGTAAGGTCCAAACGGCCACACTATCATCAACTATGAGAGAATCTCATATTAAGCTCCTACACAATGTTTATGTAACCCCAGACAAATTCCAGTATTGGAAGGGAGAGAGGGAGAACAAATGCCCTAAATGTGGATCTTTGGAAGCAGATATAGTTCATATGACATGGAGATGCCCTCACATAATTAAATTCTGGAAAATGCTAGAATATTGGGTACGTACTACAATGCGTCTCCCTGAGCTAACTTTGACTCTCCAGAATGTAGTTTTACTCAATACTGTTAATATTCCAAGGCTCCAGAGAGCCTGTTTTAATAACATAATTCTCGTTGCCAGAAATCTGATATTTCAGAACTGGTTGAAACGAAATCCACCTACTGTTACACAGCTAAAAAATGCCTTATTGAAGCAATTATTTATTGAACAATTTGATGGGTTGGGAGACATACTGAAAAGAGTCAAATCCTTTCTAACTAAGTGGGAACCTTACCTTCGTTGCTTGCCTAGAGGGACACAAGAAATAGTAATTGCACCATTCCAAGACACAGAATATGTCCTAAACACTAGATTGAGAGGTGAGGAACTATACAACCACATTGATCTTGGGGAGAGAGGGACGACAGGAGGGGCACCGGACAGAGAGCAGCGCACTGTGAGTTTGTTTTAAATTTAACTTTACTTGAAAAATTTGTTTGATATATGTTAAAAATGTAGTCTGTCACAGGACTTATCTTCAATTCATCTAAACAAGAACAAATACTTGTAAAAATATGCTCTGTCATGTCTCCAAGATTCCTTTCAGTGTATATGATCTTCTTATTTTTGTAATGACATGCAACCTGAATGGTTATATTTCTTTTTTTTTCTATCTCCTTGTTCTTTTTTGTTTTTGTTTCTCTATGCATTATTGTAACGCCTGTGATGACAACCAAAAATAAAAATATTTAAAAAAAAAACAAAACTGCTGCCATCTAGTGCTCTTGCTAATGTGTAACATTGTTATAAAACTGCTGCCATCTAGTGCTCTTGCTAATGTATAACATTGTTATAAAACTGCTGCCATCTAGTGTTCTTGCTAATGTATAACATTATTATAAAACTGCTGCCATTTAGTGCTCTTGCTAATGTATAACATTATTATAAAACTGCTGCCATCTAGTGTTCTTGCTAAGGTATAACATTGTTATAAAACTGCTGCCATCTAGTGCTCTTGCTAATGTATAACATTGTTATAAAACTGCTGCCATCTAGTGCTCTTGCTAATGTGTAACATTGTTATAAAACTGCTGCCATCTAGTGCTCTTGCTAATGTGTAACATTGTTATAAAACTGCTGCCATCTAGTGCTCTTGCTAATGTATAACATTGTTAAAAAACTGCTGCCATCTAGTGCTCTTGTTAATGTATAACATTGTTGCAAAACTGTAGCCATATAGTGCTGCAGACACGTGCACACTCCTGAGCTTACATCCTTGCTTTTCAACAAAGGATAACAAGAAAACAAAAATGATAATAGAAGTAAATTGGAAAGCTGTTTAAAATTGTATATTCTATTCCAGAGATCAAGAACTGTCTGAAAAAACAATGCTTGCTAGAACAAAGGGACACTAATTTAGATAATGATTCAGACATCAGACAATTTTTTGCTAAATGGTCAGCCTGTATCAGGTCACTGCCTGATACAGAGATGAATGACCTAATATTTCCATTCAGAAACTCGGAACTGGTGCTTCTGGGTGTCTGGTAACGATCTAACAGTTGAGATGAGCTGAGATGATTTTCTGGGATTCCGCTGGTCTCATATACATGTATTCTCTTCCCCAGTTTCTGGCTCCGGTGGGGGGGGGGGGGGGGAGTGGATCCCCCCTTGTTTTGTCCTTGTCCCTCCCCTTCCTCTCCTTGTCCTGCCTTCCTCCTTTCTCTTCCATTATCCCCCCCCCTTTTTTTTTTTCTCTCTCTCTCTTTTTTTTTCCTCTCTTCCCCTCTCCTTCTTTTTTTGGGTTTGGTATTTCAGGGTTGGGCTGTTTATTTAAGATAAATTCAGCAGAACATTTAATTGCTCACTGCTCCTGATTTAAATGTAAAACAATTTTGAACTGTCTGACTTCTGTGATTCCTATGTTATCTGTTTCTGTAAATTACTGCTGATATTTAAATAAAATAATTTAAAAAAAAACATAATTTATGCTTACCTGATAAATTTATTTCTCTTGTAGTGTATCCAGTCCACGGATCATCCATTACTTGTGGGATATTCTCCTTCCCAACAGGAAGTTGCAAGAGGATCACCCACAGCAGAGCTGCTATATAGCTCCTCCCCTAACTGCCATATCCAGTCATTCGACCAAAACAAGCCGAGAAAGGAGAAACCATAGGGTGCAGTGATGACTGAAGTTTAATTAAAATTTAGACCTGCCTTAAAAGGACAGGGCGGGCCGTGGACTGGATACACTACAAGAGAAATAAATTTAGCAGGTAAGCATAAATTATGTTTTCTCTTGTTAAGTGTATCCAGTCCACGGATCATCCATTACTTGTGGGATACCAATACCAAAGCTTAAGTACACGGATGATGGGAGGGACAAGGCAGGAACTTAAATGGAAGGAACCACTGCCTGTAGAACCTTTCTCCCAAAAACAGCCTCCGAAGAAGCAAAAGTATCAAATTTGTAAAATTTTGAAAAGGTATGAAGCGAAGACCAAGTCGCAGCCTTGCAAATCTGTTCAACAGAGGCCTCATTTTTAAAGGCCCAGGTAGAAACCACAGCTCTAGTAGAATGAGCTGTAATTCTTTCAGGGGGCTGCTGTCCAGCAGTCTCATATGCTAAACGGATTATACTCCAAAGCCAAAAAGAAAGAGAGGTTGCCGAGGCCTTTTGACCTCTCCTCTGTCCAGAGTAAATAACAAACAGGTGAGATGTTTGGCAAAAATCTTTAGTAGCCTGCAAGTAAAACTTCAATGCACGGACTACGTCTAGATTATGCAAAAGACGTTCCTTCTTTGAAGAAGGATTAGGGCATAATGATGGAACAACAATCTCTTGATTGATATTCTTGTTAGAAACCACCTTAGGTAAAAACCCAGGTTTTGTACGCAGAACTACTTTATCTGAATGAAAGATCAGATAAGGAGAAACACAATGTAAGGCAGATAACTCCGAGACTCTTCGAGCCGAGGAAATAGCCATCAGAAAAATAACTTTCCATGATAGAAGTTTGATATCAATAGAATGAAGGGGTTCAAACGGAACCCCTTGAAGAACTTTAAGAACCAAGTTTAAGCTCCATGGGGGAGCAACAGGTTTAAACACAGGCTTAATTCTAACTAAAGCCTGACAAAATGCCTGAACGTCTGGAACTTCTGCCAGACGCTTGTGTAAAAGAATAGACAGAGCAGAAATCTGTCCCTTTAAAGAACTAGCTGATAGTCCTTTGTCCAAACCCTCTTGGAGGAAGGACAATATCCTAGGAATCCTAACCCTACTCCATGAGTAATTCTTGGATTCACACCAATGAAGATATTTACGCCAAATCTTGTGGTAAATTTTCCTGGTGACAGGCTTTCGTCAGTCTCAGATAAAGTAGATTCGGATGATTGAAAGGACCTTGTATTAGAAGGTCTTGTCTCAGAGGCAGAGTCCATGGTGGAAAGGATGACATGTCCACTAGGTCTGCATACCAGGTCCTGCGTGGCCACGCAGGCGCTATCAATATCACCGATGCTCTCTCCTGTTTGATTTTGGCAATCAGACGAGGGAGCAGAGGAAACGGTGGAAACACATAGGCCAGGTTGAAGAACCAAGGCGCTGCTAGAGCATCTATCAGTTCCGCTTCTGGGTCCCTGGACCTGGATCCGTAACAAGGAAGCTTGGCGTTCTGGCGAGACACCATGAGATCCAGTTCTGGTTTGCCCCAACGGAGAACCAATTGAGCAAACACCTCCGGATGGAGTTCCCACTCCCCCGGATGAAAAGTCTGACGACTTAGAAAATCCGCCTCCCAGTTCTCTACCCCTGGGATATGGATCGCTGATAGGTGGCAAGAGTGAGTCTCTGCCCAGCGAATTATCTTGGAGACTTCTGACATCGCTAGGGAGCTCCTGGTCCCCCCTTGATGGATGATGTAAGCCACAGTCGTGATGTTGTCCGACTGAAATCTGATGAACCTCAGTGTTGCTAACTGAGGCCAAGCTAGAAGAGCATTGAATATTGCTCTTAACTCCAGAATATTTATTGGGAGGAGTTTCTCCTCCTGAGTCCATGAACCCTGAGCCTTCAGGGAGTTCCAGACTGCACCCCAACCTAGAAGGCTGGCGTCTGTTGTTACAATGGTCCAATCTGGCCTGCGAAAGGTCATACCTTTGGACAGATGGACCCAAGATAACCACCAGAGAAGAGAATCTCTGGTTTCCTGATCCAGATTTAGTAGAGGGGACAAATCTGTGTAATCCCCATTCCACTGACTGAGCATGCATAATTGCAGCGGTCTGAGATGCAGGCGCGCAAATGGCACTATGTCCATCGCCGCTACCATTAAGCCGATTACTTCCATGCACTGAGCCACCGTGGGGCGCGGAATGGAGTGAACAACACGGCAAGCATTTAGAAGTTTTGATTACCTGGACTCCGTCAGGTAAATTTTCATTTCTATAGAATCTATCAGAGTCCCTAGGAAGGAAACCCTTGTGAGAGGAGATAGAGAACTCTTTTCTTCGTTCACTTTCCACCCATGCGACCTCAGAAATGCCAGAACTATCTCTGTATGAGACTTGGCAATTTGAAAGCTTGACGCCTGTATCAGGATGTCGTCTAGGTAAGGAGCCACTGCTATGCCTCGCGGTCTTAGAACCGCCAGTAGTGAGCCCAGAACCTTTGTAAAAATTCTTGGGGCTGTAGCCAACCCGAATGGAAGAGCTACAAACTGGTAATGCCTGTCTAGAAAGGCAAACCTCAGGAACTGATGATGATTCTTGTGGATCGGAATGTGAAGGTAGGCATCCTTTAAGTCCACTGTGGTCATGTACTGACCCTCTTGGATCATGGGTAAAATGGTTCGAATAGTTTGCATCTTGAATGATGGAACTCTGAGGAATTTGTTTAGGATCTTTAGATCCAAAATTGGTCTGAAGGTTCCCTCTTTTTTGGGAACCACAAACAGATTTGAATAAAACCCCTGTCCTTGTTCCGTCCGCGGAACTGGATGGATCACTCCCATTACAAGGAGGTCTTGCACGCAGCTTAGGAATGCCTCTTTCTTTATCTGGTTTGCAGATAATCTTGAAAGGTGAAATCTCCCTTGTGGGGGAGAAGCTTTGAAGTCCAAAAGATATCCCTGAGATATGATCTCCAACGCCCAGGGATCCTGAACATCTCTTGCCCACGCCTGGGCGAAGAGAGAGAGTCTGCCCCCTACTAGATCCGTTGTCGGATAGGGGGCCGCTCCTTCATGCTGTCTTGGAGGCAGCAGCAGGCTTTCTGGCCTGCTTGCCCTTGTTCCAGGACTGGGTAGGTTTCCAGGCCTGCTTAGATTGAGGAAAAGTTCCCTCTTGTTTTGAAGTAGAGGGAGCTGATCCTGCACCTGCCTTAAAATTTCGAAAGGCACGAAAATTAGACTGTTTGGCCCTTGATTTGGCCCTGTCCTGAGGAAGGGTATGACCCTTACCTCCAGTAATGTCAGCAATAATTTCTTTCAAACCAGGCCCAAATAAGGTCTGCCCCTTGAAAGGAATGTTAAGTAATTTAGACTTTGAAGTCACATCAGCTGACCAGGATTTAAGCCATAGCGCCCTACGCGCCTGGATGGCGAATCCGGAATTCTTAGCCGTTAGTTTAGTCAAATGAACAATGGCATCAGAAACAAATGAGTTAGCTAGCTTAAGTGTTCTAAGCTTGTAAATAATTTCAGTCAATGGAGCTATATGGATGGCCTCTTCCAGGGCCTCAAACCAGAACGCCGCCGCAGCAGTGACAGGCGCAATTCATGCAAGGGGCTGTAAAATAAAACCTTGTTGAATAAACATTTTCTTAAGGTAACCCTCAAATTTTTATCCATTGGATCTGAAAAAGCACAACTGTCCTCAACCGGGATAGTGGTACGCTTTGCTAAAGTAGAAACTGCTCCCTCCACCTTAGGGACTGTCTGCCATAAGTCCCGTGTAGTGGCATCTATTGGAAACATTTTTCTAAATATAGGAGGTGGGGAAAAGGGCACACCGGGTCTATCCCACTCCTTACTAATAATTTCTGTAAGCCTTTTAGGTATTGGAAAAACATCAGTACTCACCGGCACTGCATAGTATTTATCCAGCCTACACAATTTCTCTGGCACTGCAAATGTGTCACAGTCATTCAGAGCAGCTAATACCTCCCCAAGTAACACACAGAGGTTCTCAAGCTTAAATTTAAAATTAGAAATCTCTGAATCAGGTCTCCCCGATTCAGAGACGTCACCCACAGACTGAAGCTCTCCGTCCTCAGGTTCTGCATATTGTGACGCAGTATCAGACATGGCTCTTACAGCATCTACGCGCTCTGTATCTCGTCTAACCCCAGAGCTATCGCGCTTGCCTCTCAATTCAGGCAATCTGGCTAATACCTGTGACAGGGTATTATTCATGATTGCAGCCATGTCCTGCAAAGTAATCGCTATGGGCATCCCTGATGTACTTGGCGCCATATTAGCGTGCGACCCTCGAGCGGGAGGCGAAGGGTCCGACACGTGGGGAGAGTTAGTCGGCATAACTTCCCCCTCGACAGACCCCTTTGGTGACAATTCTTTTGTAGATAAAGACTGATCTTTACTGTTTAAGGTGAAATCAATACATTTAGTACACATTCTCCTATGGGGCTCCACAATAGCTTTTAAACATAATGAACAAGTAGTTTCCTCTGTGTCAGACATGTTTGTACAGACTAGCAATGAGACTAGCAAGCTTGGAAAACACTTTAAACAAAGTTAACAAGCAATATAAAAAATGTTACTGTGCCTTTAAGAGAAACAAATTTTGGCAAAATTTGAAATAACAGTGAAAAAAGGCAGTTACACTAACGAAGTTTTTACAGTGTATGTAACAAGTTAGCAGAGCATTGCACCCACTTGCAAATGGATGATTAACCCCTTAATACAAAAAACAGATTAACAAAACGAAAAATATGTTTTTTAAACAGTCATAACAACTGCCACAGCTCCTACTTTTGAAGCCTTTTGAGCCCATCAGAGATGTCCTATAGCATGCAGGGGACTGCTGAGGGAAGCTGAATGTCACAGATTGTAATTTTAACTGCACCAACTGTAACTTTTATACTATAACAGTGGAAAGCCTCAGGAAAACTGTTTCTAGCAAAAATAAAGCCAGCCATGTGGAAAAAACTAGGCCCCAATAAGTTTTATCACCAAAGCATATATAAAAACGATTAAACATGCCAGCAAACGTTTTATATTACACTTTTATAAGAGTATGTATCTCTGTTAATAAGCCTGATACCAGTCGCTATTAAATCACTGCATTTAGGCTTAACTTACATTAATCCGGTATCAGCAGCATTTTTCTAGCAAGTTCCATCCCTAGAAATATGTTAACTGCACATACCTTATTGCAGGAAAACCTGCACGCCATTCCCTCTCTGAAGTTACCTCACTCCTCAGAATATGTGAGAACGGCAATGGATCTTAGTTACTTCTGCTAAGATCATAGAAATCACAGGCAGATTCTTCGTCTAATGCTGCCTTTGATAAAACAGTACACTCCGGTACCATTTAAAAATAACAAACTTTTGATTGAAGTTAAGAAACTAACTATAATACACCACTCTCCTCT